>NC_060143.1:481109458-481412488 GCF_021461385.2 Schistocerca piceifrons | reverse complement strand
ACACCGGTGTCAATGTGTTCTTTTTTCCATTTCCAGGAGTGTATATACAATATATACAATATATACAAGCTAGACGATATTAGGCAGGTGTATCAGTTTTTCTGGCTCTTCATTGTAAAATACTGACCTCGGAGAGATATCGTAGCATAAACACATTCTATGTCGATTACAACAACTTGTGATATCCTGCCATTCTGTCACGATGCACCCAAAGGTTAGTTTACACGAAGTTGCGAAACCAATACATGTATACAATATATACATGCATATGGGATAGGTTTCCAAAGTTGAGAACTGCTCGAAGGCTTCGTCAGTAACAGAGCCCAATATGTTGTCCTCGAAGGCAAGTGTTCATCAGAGACTAGGGTAACACCAGGAGTGCCCCAGGTAAGTACGATGGGACCACTATTATTCACTGTATAGATAAATCATCTTGCGGACAGCTTGGGTAGCGATCTGCGGTTATTTGCTGAAGATGCTGTGATCGACGGGAAAGTGTTGAAGTAGTGTGACTGTATACAGATGACTTAAAAATATTTTCTAGTAGGTGTGAAGAATGGTAGCCAGCTCTAAGTGAACAAAAATGTACGTAAATGTGGATGAGCAGGAGAAACAAACCCGTCATGTTCGGATACAGCATTAGTAGTGTCCTACTTGACACAGTTACGTCCTTTAAATATCTGGGCGTATCGCTGCGAAGCGCTACGAAACGGAACGAGCACGTGAGGAGTGTGGTAGAGAGGGTGAATGGTCGACCTCGGGTTCTTGGGAGAATTTTGGGAATGTGTGGTTCATCTGTAAAGGAGACCGCATACAGCACTGCTCAAGTGTTTGTGGTCCTTTTCAGGTCGGTCTGAATGAAGACGTCGAAGCAATTCAAAGCATAGCTATTAGATTTATTACCGATAAGTTTGATCAACACACAAATGTTACAGAGATGCTTCGGGAACTCAAAAAGGAATCACTGGAAGGATCGACCAACACTACTGAGAAAATTTAGAGAATCGACATTTGGAGCTGATATACACACATCAAAAAAAGGTTTGCTTCACCCCAGTTTCCAGAACTCCTGAAGATTGACTGTATTGACTGTGGATATTGTATCAGTCCCTTTGACTGTTCAGAGATGTCACTAAACCCGCCCAAAGGTGTAAACAACCATGCATGAGCAGCGCCTATTAGACGGACGGGGTCCGCTCTTCAAATGGTTCAAATAGCTCTGAGCACTATGGGACTCAACATCTTAGGTCATAAATCCCCTAGAACTTAGAACTACTTAAACCTAACTAACCTAAGGACGTCACACGCACCCATGCCCGAGGCAGGATCCGAACCTGCGACCGTAGCGGTCCCGCGGTTCCGGACTGCAGCGCCAGAACCGCACGGCCACCGCGGCCGGCGAGGGGGTCCGCCAGTGGATCAGTTCCAGTCACTCCACCAGGAAGGAGGTACACGGCTCGTGTTATCTGTAGTTCAACCATGCCTAGACGGTCAATACCGCGGTTCGAGCGCGTCCGCATTTTTACTTTGTGCTAGGAAGCGTTCTCAACAAGGGAAGTGTCCAGGCGTCCCGGAGTGAACCAAAGCGATGTTGTTCGGACATGGAGGAGATACAGTGAGACAGGAACTGTCGATGTCATGCCTCGCTCAGGCCGCTCAAGGGCTACTACTGCAGTGGATGACCGCTACCTACGGATTATGGCTCGGAGAAACCCTGACAGCAACGCCACCATGTTGAATAATGCTTTTCGTGCAGCCACAGGACGTCGTGTTACGACTCAAACTGTGCGCAATACACTATATGATGCGCATCTTCACTTCCGATGTCCATGGCGAGATCCATCTTTGCAACCACGATACCATGCAGCGCGGTACAGATGGGTCCAACAACACGCCGAATGAACCGCTCAGGATTGGCATCACGTCCTCTTCACCGATGTATGTCGCATTTGCCTTCAACCAGACAATCGTCGTAGGCGTGACTGGAGGCAACCCGGTCACGCTGAACGCCTTACACACACTGTCCAGCGAGTGCAGCAAGGTGCTGCTTTGGCGTGGCACTATGCACTCCGCACTATGCATGAAAGGCGCCTTAACTGCTGTACGACACGTGAATGCCATCTTCCGAGCGATAGTGCAACCATTTCGGCAGCATATTGGCGAGGCATTCGTCTTCATGGACGACAATTCGCGCCCCCATCGTGCACATCTTGTGAATGACTTCCTGCAGGATAACGACATCGCTGCACTAGAGTGGTCAGCATGTTCTCCAGACGTGAACCCTATTGAACACGCCTGTATCGATTGAAAAGGGCTGTTTATGGATGACGTGACCCACCAACCACTCTGAGGGTCCTACACCGAATCGCCGTTGAGGAGTGGGACAATCTGGACCAACAGTACCTTGATGAACTTGCGGATAGTGTGCCACGACGAATACAGGCATGCATCTATGCAATAGGACGTGCTACTGGGTATTAGATGTACCGGTGTGAACAGCAATCTGGACCGTCACCTCTGGAGGTCTCGCTGTATGGTGGTACAACATTTAATGTATGATTTTCATGAGCAATAAAAAGGGCGGAAATGATGTTTATGTTGATCTCTATTCAAATAATTTTATGTACAGGTTCCGGAACTCTCGGAACCGAGGTGATGCCAAACTTTTTTTGATTGTATCTCGCGTAAGGACCCGCAAGATACGAGAAATTAGGGCTCATGCGAAGGCACATAGTCATTTTTTCCTCGCTCTGTTTACGAGTGGAACACTAAAGCAAGTGACTAGCAGTAGTACAGGGTACCCTACGCCAAGGACCGTACGGTGGCTTGCAGAGTATGTGTGTGTAGATGTATGTAGACAGATAGCTGTAGGCATGATTTGTATGATTTCATGACTGCAGAACAATCACTGGAAGCAGTTAAGCAGTTACCTCCATAAAATATTTAGGAGCATGCATACAGATCGATTTAAAGTGGAATGACTTTCTAACTGCAGGAAGGACAGTTGCGAGACTGACATTCATTGAAGAATTCTCGTGAAGTTTAGATTGTCAGGTTGCATAGCAGATAGGGTTGATAGAGGAAAAAGAAAAGCTCCAAAGAAGAGTGGCGCGTTTCCTTACAGGTACATTTAGTAAGCACTAAAGTGTCATGGAGAGATCGCCAATTCCAGTGGCCGACACTGCAGTAGAGACGTTCTGCGTCGTTTGTGGTTTACTGTTTAAGTTCCGAGACCGTACGTTCCTAGAAGAATCAACAAATACAGGACGTCTAATGGGGAATAGTCAATATTGAGGAATATGGCAGGAACGATCATTCGAAACAAAAAAGCTCAGTAACAATGGACTCTAAAATGCTTACATTAATAGCTACGAGAATTTGTTCAGTAGAAGCGATGTGTTTTACAACAACGAAGATGAACAAGTGCTTATAGCTCTTCAAGTATGGACTTGAGAGCCCCTGTTTACTGGACTTTTTTTCCTTTTTCTGATCCCTACTACCAGCTCTCAAAATATGGAAAGGAAGAGTTTGCAGTACAAGAGATTTGTTTGACCGTATTAAAGATGAAGAAGTGTTGATAAGTCGGAATTTTAGAGTGCATGTTCAGAAGATTTGTTTTCTTCAAATGATCGTTCCTTTCACATCCCTCACTATTCAGCATTCCTCCTAGGACAGCCTTTATATTGTTTCCTCCTCTATATATATCACGAAAAGACCATGAAGTTAATGTCAGAAATATTCTAGCTCACGCAGAATCTTTCCCGCAATTGTTCTTCCCGCAAACCAGTGACAGTTGTACTCAAAGTGCTCTCCGCCATACACCACAAGGTGTCCTTCGGCGTATAGAGTATAGTCATTAGAACTCATACGGAAGTTTATAGCCAGTTGTTTCCGTAAGCGCACCGTTCGCGGCAGGTACAGGAAAGACGGAGAAGTACCCTCCGCCACACACCGCAAGATGGCTTGCGCTGTATGGATCCAAACTAAAATGCGGAAGCATTGTGACTCATTTGTCGTCGCTGCAGGAAGAGCTCACCATAGCGTTGTTTTGTCGCTCTTCCAAGGCATTCATAGCACCATTACGCAAGAGGAAAGTCGGCCAGCGCTTCATCAGTAAACCCATTCCTGCTGTTGTGTCACCGTTGACGTACATCCGACAGTGCCGGAAAAACAAACCTGAGACAGAAACGAGCAGTGGTGGCAACAGTAATACAACAGATACTCATTCATACATCACACACGTACATGTAGATTTAGATTATACACTCATACACGCACACACAATTTTTTTTTATTGTTGTTTGGTCACTGTAGAACATTTTCCCAGAACTATATTAAAAATAGTTCAAATCCCTAGGGTTGCGACCGAGGTTTCCGCGAGTTTGCCAGTGTTTCTAAGCCAAAATCTGTAATTCATAGCCGGCCGGTGTGGCGGTGCGGTTGTAGGCGCTTCAGTCTGGAACCGCGTGACCGCTACTGTCGCAGGTTCGAATCCTGCCTCGGGCATGGATGTGTGTGATGTCCTTAGGTTGGTTAAGTTTAACTAGTTCTAAGTTCTAGGGGACTGGTGACCACTGATGTTAAGTCTCATAGTGCTCAGAGCCGGTTTTTTTTTTTTTTTTTTTTTTTTTTTTTTTTTTCAATCCGTATTACGACCTCCCACACATTCCGAAATTGGAATCCTTGCCCGGCTGCCACAGCCGAGGCCCTAAAAGGATCTGACTTCAAAAAGCTCAATCCTCACCTTGAAGCAGAGAATAACAATTATAAATAACAGGTTTCCGTGACTGTGCGAATGAAGTGTCTTCTAACACAGTGATGGCGTCAGAAGCGATACACACCCGCCTGCAGGTAGCGAGTAAATGGGGAATTTTGTAGCTGTCGTACTGCGTGACACGGGCAGCCAGCGTACGTAACCAAACAGTCGTGCAGCTTGCAGGACTGCTGGTGAGGCCGGCAGTGGTCGTTTATCTTGACGCTCCCTGCGTTTCCGGGAACTGGTCTGCCGTAGAGCTAAATCCGGCTGCTTTCCAAACAGCGAGCAGCGGACGTGGCGTTACGAGGTGTCTGCGCGCAGGTCGGGAAACGTCATCCATTAAGGTCTTCACTGCACTGCCACACCTTCTGGGAACTGTCTAACAGTGTCCTTTGTCACAGCCTGCAAAACGAATTTACAACACCGTGTGCGCTGATTTGAAACTTTTTGGCAGATTAACTGTATACCATAGCGGGAATCGAACCTCGGACCTTTGCTTTTTGCGGCAAGTACCCTACCGACTGACCTATCCAAGCACGACTCATCCTGCCATCATAGCTTTACCCCCTCACCCCCCCCCCCCCCCCCCCCCAGTACCTCACTTCAAATAAGCGTACGCTCTGCTTTTATCCTGCCAGGATGTTTGAAACTGCCGTTATTTGTTCATTATAAAAAATTAACATGATCACATCTGTCACTTAAACGCTCCTGTCTCGACTGTAGTTCGTTTCACAGATGCTACTTCTTCCAAAGCCAACAGCTATTGCCTATGGAATATATCAGAAGTATACGGACACAAGTTTGGTTATACCGGGTGATCAAAAAGTCAGTATAAGTTTGAAAACTGAATAAATCACGGAATAATGTAGATAGAGAGCTACAAATTGAGACACACGCTTGGAATGACATGGGGTTTTATTATAACAAAAAAAAAAAATACAAAAGTTCAAAAATGTCCGACAGATGGCGCTTCATCTGATCGGAATAGCAATAATTAGCATAACAAAGCAAGACAAAGCAAAGATGATGTTCTTTACAGGAAATGCTCAATATGTCCACCATCGTTCCTCAACAATAGCTGTAATCGAGGAATAATGGTGTCAATAGCACTGTAAAGCATGTTCGGAATTATGGTGAGGCATTGGCGTCGGATGTTGTCTTTCAGCATCTCTAGAGATGTCGGTCGATCACGATACACTTGCGACTTCAGCTAACCCCAAAGCCAATAATCGCACGGACTGAGGTCTGGGTACCTGGGAGGCCAAGCATGACGAAAGTGGCGGCTGAGCACACGATCATCGCGAAACGACGCGCGCAAGAGATCTTTCAGGCGTATAGCAATATGGGGTGGAGCGCAATCCTGCATAAACATCGTACGTTCCAGCAGGTGTTTATCAGCCAGGCTGGGGATGAAGCGATTCTTTAACATATCGGCGTACCTCTCACCCGTCACGGAGGCAGTTACTGACGCTTTGCTGTCCAGCGCCATCTGCGGATATTTTGTGAACTTTGGTTTTTTTTTGTTCTAATAAAACCCCATGTCATTCCAAGCATGTGTGTCAATTTTTACCTCTCTATCTACATTATTCCGTGGTTTATTGAGTTTTCAAATTTAGACTGACTGTTTGATCACCCGGTACTTCTACCTCGCGTAGTGGCATTTAACGTGGTGTTAGTCCAAAAGCTGCCATTTTTACAGTTTCTATTCTAGCAGGTTAACTAGTTTATTTTCTTAACTGTACAAAACTTCGTCATGAACTTGGAATAATTTCTAAAACAAAATAAAATTAAAATTAATCTACACTGATTTTATATCCACTAAATATTTTCTTAAACCACCCACAGTTCATACTTCTCACTCTTTTCAAGCAGCTGTTCACCAATAGGTTTTGAGGATGATGTCCTTGAATACCGTCACACGTCTTATTTCCTGGAAAGTATAACGATCGATGGCTGACGATCTGTGGCTACTACTTCTACTTGACTTTCGATTTTTATTTAAAGTTTATGTGCGAATATTTTATACGTCAAGAAGGCTTAAATGCCGTAGCTCACACAAAGCTAATCATGCATATGAACACAAATCAAATTTTGAGATAACTGTTGGTTTCAGGGCAGCTGATTCAAGCACTCTCTCCTCAAAATCCTCCATAAAAAGGTTGGCCACCAAAGGAGACAGGGGGCTACTCATGGCGACACCGTCAGTCTGTGCAAAATATTCAAAAATTCACATACTAAGAGTTATGTTGCTGTTATGCGGCGTACGCTGTACATGTTCATAACACAATAAATATGCGACCTTGACCATTGGTTCCCTGACACAATACAATCGGTTGTGGACCCACTATCACCTGTTTCAATGTGACCCAAAAGGTTTGAGAAACCCTGTAAAGGAGTGTGAGGAGGAACTGTGTTAGCTTGCTCGTAACTCGGGACTAGTTGATTATTGATGCTCGTAATTTGGATTGTACTGAAGAAAGTTTGATTTCGCTGTTATTATGATGAAATGGAGTGTTTCGTCTATGTCAAAATGACACGGATAGTTTTTTGTTGTATTGAATTAACAACCAGCCAAAAAGGAACCTTGCCTTTTATTGGCTCTGAGCACTATGGGACTTAACATCTATGGTCATCAGTCCCCTAGAACTTAGAACTACTTAAACCTAACTAACCTAAGGACATCACACACATCCATGCCCGAGGCAGGATTCGAACCTGCGACCGTAGCAGCCAAGCGGTTCCGGACTGAGCGCCTGAACCGCGAGACCACCGCGGCCGGCTTGCCTTTTATTCAAGAAACTGACAAAAATCCGGGCCACTATTAACACCAGGACAATAGAAGTAATCGTCCTCTAGACTACGCTGCCGAAGTAAAGTATCTACATCCATTAATTGAATGTACTCCTCCCAGAACTAATTCAATGTGCAGAATGGAAGATGTCTGCTCTAAAACTCCTTCATTCAGTAACTGTCTTTAATAATATCATTGTCGTGGCTGGGGACATTTCAAGTGGAACCTCACGCCTTCGTGTTACACCTGCACTGTAACACTCCTTAATTAGTTGTGTGTCTTCCGAGTCCCTAATGCGTGGCGATAATCATCCTTAGATGCCTCCTTCAGTTCCCAAATTGCTTCAAATGTGCTACGGGGTGGTTATATTTTCCTCATATTTCCCAGGAAAAATGTTTAGTGGTACAGACACCAAATAATTTTCATATTATGGTCCACCGAGTTACAAAGCTCACTGCTTCCATTAGGGTTATAATATACTACTGGCCATTAAAATTGCTACACCACGTAGATGACTTGCTACACACACGAAATTTAACCGACAGGAAGAAGATGCTGTGATATGCGTACGATTAGGTTTTCAGAGCATTCACACAAGGTTGGCGCCGGTGGCGACACCCACAACATGCTGACATGAGGAAAGTTTCCAACCAATTTCTCATACACAAACAGCGGTTGACCGGCGTTGCCTGGTGAAACGTTGTTGTGATGCCTCGTGTAAGGAGGAGAAATGCGTACCATCACGTTTCCGACTTTGATAAAGGTCAGATTGTAGCCTATCGCGATTGCGGTTATCGTATCGTGACATTGCTGCTCCCGTTGGTCGAGATCCAATGACTGTTAGCAGAATATGGAATCGGTGGGTTCAGGAGGATAATACGGAACGCCGTGCTGGCTCCCAACGGCCTCGTATCACAAGCAGTCGAGATGACAGTCATCTTATCCGGATGTCTGTAACGGATCGTGAAGCCACGTCTCGATCCCTGAGTCAACAGATGGGGACGTTTGCAAGACAACAGTCATCTGCACGAATAGTTCGACGACGTTTGCAGCATCATCGACTATCAGCTCTGAGATCATGGCTGCGGCTACCCTTGACGTTGCATCAAAGACAGGAGCGCCTGCGATGGTGTACTCAACGACGAACCTGGGTGCACGAATGGCAAAACGCCATTTTTTCGGATTAATCCAGGTTCTGTTTAGAGTATCATGATGGTCGCATCCGTGTTTGGCGACATTGCGGTGAACGCACATTGGAAGCGTGTATTCGTCATCGCCGTACTAGGGTATCACCCGGCGTGATGGTATGGGGTGCCATAGGTTACACGTCTCAGTCACCTCTTGTTCGCATTGACGGCACTTTGAACAGTGGGCGTTACGTTTCAGATGTGTTACGACCCGTGGCTCTACCCTTCATTCGATCCCTGCGAAACCCTACATTTCAGCAGGATAATGCACGACCGCATGTTGCAGGTCCTGTACGGGCCTTTCTGAATACAGAAAATGTTCGACTACTGCCCTGGCCAGCATATTCTCCAGATCTCTTACCAATTGAAAACGTCTGGTCAATGGTGGCCGAGGAACTGCCTCGTCACACTACGCCAGTCACTACTCTTGATGAACTGTGGTATCATGTTGAAGCTGCATGGGCAACTGTACACGCCATCCAAGCTCTGTTTCACTCAATGTCCAGGCGTATCAAGGCCGTTATTACGGCCAGAAGTGGTTGTTCTATGCACCCAACTAGCGTGAAATTGTAATCACATGTCAGTTCTAGTATAATATATTTGTCCAATGAATACCCGTTTATCATCTGCATTTCTTCTTGATGTAGCAATTTTAATGGCCAGTAGTGTAGAATGGCCGGTGTCATTATTGCTTAGGTGGACGACTGCGGCACCAGGGGATGGCCTGATGATGGCGCGTTGTACCGAAGCGAATAGCTAGTAGCGAAAGAGTTCGGCTCCAGACTAAAATAAATAATTTTGCTGATTGTGTTTATTGCTGTTGCAACTGAGAGTGTGTCGGGAATATGTAATCTTGAAAATCACCCCTCGATGATGGGTGACTGATGTTTAGAAACGATGGCTGTCTCTCCACATCACCGGTAACTGAAAAATTTCGGACGCAACTTCCCGCGCGCGGAACTGAGGGGAAATGAACATCGCAGGCCGCACGCGACTGGGGCGAGGCAAATCGCCATCCTGCCGGCCGCCTCGCGTCACACCCCGGGGGCGGCAATTTCCTGCCCGTGGGAGGCGCGGCCGGCGTCCAGCCGTGACGTCACGGCCCCAGCAGGCGTCTGGTCGCA
This sequence comes from Schistocerca piceifrons, assembly GCF_021461385.2. Lineage (NCBI taxonomy): Eukaryota > Metazoa > Arthropoda > Insecta > Orthoptera > Acrididae > Schistocerca > Schistocerca piceifrons. The sequence continues at coordinate 481,402,630 of NC_060143.1, read as the reverse complement.
GCCAAGTGGTTGCACGTGCCCTGGCTGCGCCGTCGGTCGTTAGATCTGCACCACCGCCGCGACAGCAAATGGCGTAAGTTTAATTAATGTGCGTATGGTTGAAGATAACGCAAACCACGTGCTCTCAAACATACACGGGTGCTGCAGAAGCAGCAAATAAATCTGCGTACAAGGTGCTTAAGGGCAAACTCTGACTAAACAGGAATGCTACCTTTAGGTTAGATATTTTTTATTTTATTATTTATTGCCCAGTTATACGGGATGTTGCAAAACGGTACGGCCAAACTTTCAGGAAACATTCCTCACACACAAATAAAGAAAAGATGTTATGTGGACATGTGTCCGGAAACGCTTAATTTCCATGTTAGAGCTCAAAAAATGGCTCTGAGCACTATGGGACTCAACTGCTGTGGTCATTAGTCCCCTAGAACTTAGAACTACTTAAACCTAACTAACCTAAGGACATCACACACATCCATGCCCGAGGCAGGATTCGAACCTGCGACCGTAGCAGTCGCACGGTTCCGGACTGCGCGCCTAGAACCGCGAGACCACCGCGGCCGGCTGTTAGAGCTCATTTTAGTTTCGTCGTCCACCTACACTCAATGGAGCACGTTATCATGATTTCATACGGGATACTCTACCTGTGCTGCTAGAACATGTGCCTTTACAAGTAAGACACAACATGTGGTTCATGCACGATGGAGCTCCTGCACATTTCAGTCGAAGTGTTCGTACGCTTCTCAACAACAGATTCGGTGACCGATGGATTGGTAGAGGCGGACCAATTCCATGGCCTCCACGCTCTCCCGACCTCAACCCTCTTGACTTTCATTTATGGTGGCATTTGAAAGCTCTTGTCTACGCAACCCCGGTACCAAATGTAGAGACTCTTCGTGCTCGTATTGTGGACGGCTGTGATACAATACGCCATTCTCCAGGGCTGCATCAGCGCATCGGAGATTCCATGCGACGGAGGGTGGATGCATGTATCCTCGCTAACGGAGGACATTTTGAACATTTCTTGTAACAAAGTGTTTGAAGTCACGCTGGTACGTTTTGCTGCTGTGTGTTTCCATTCCACGATTAATGTGATTTGAAGAGAAGTAATAAAATGAGCTCTAACATGAAAAGTAAGCGTTTCCGGACACATGTCCATATAACATATTTTCTTTCTTTGCGTGTGAGGAATATTTCCTGAAAGTTTGGCCGTACCTTTTTGTAACACCCTGTAGACCTGTTACCTGATGTTTAAAACTAGTCATACATCTTACAATTTTCGTTTTCCATCTTTTTACAGTTTTCTTTTCTTTTGTTTTATCTACAACATTTACAAAGAATGACACTTCTTAAAATAACAATAATTTAAGGTTAAAATATATATAACATTTTGTTGTTTGTTAAGAAGGATATAAAAAGATGATAGGATAGAGGAGAGATTTGTTAGCACCATCACCGAATGTGACTGACGGTGAATACCTCTGAATGGTTTCTTCGAGCCGTTGACCGCCAGTCACACACACACAGACACAGACACACACACACACACACAAATGGTTATTAGTAGAGAAATAATGTTGCTTATCCTATTTATTACTAATCCTATGAACTAACTACTTTAGGTGTCCATCCATGTACAGCATTTGATGATTTCTTGGCTAGATCGGCAGCACCTTATGCTTATTTACTGTCACATCTCAGCTTTCTCCTCCTGTTCCTCCTCATTGTCACTATTTTCGCTGTCACTGTGGGTTTCGCTGTCCACCCTCTGGAAATTGTTGTTACGCTGCACATGGGCATGTCTGTAATGTCGTGTCCGCATGTACTCTTCATGTGTTTTTGAAATACTGTTTGTCAGCGCGTTTAAATGTGCCCATTGTTCTTCGTCTCTTATTGCTGTGTATATAACTATGTCTGTATGTGTGTAGTCTAAGTGTATGTCTACTGTTCGTGTATTGCCCGCAGAAAAAGACAGTGTGTTCTGGGGAACCTTCTTCCCCGCATGTGCATGTTGGTGTCTGCCTCAGACTCACGCGGTTTAAGTGCGTGGGATAAGGTCCGTGTACGGTTAAGAAATGTACCATACCGCGGCTGGGATCGATAGGTCTCATTCTCAGCCGCTCCCTTATGTCAGGGAGGAAGTCGTGCAGTCTACGTCCCTTATCACTTACATCCCACTCACCTTGCCATGTATCCAAACGTCAACTTTTAAGGTGACGTATCGTCTCTATCGGCAGATCGGTTATTGTGTATACCTTATCTAGTCTCCCTACCATTAACCAGTACCTTGCAGCTCTGTATTTGATCGTGATATCTATGGGGCATATTCCGAGCACCACACACTGTGCATCCGCTGAGGTGGTACCGAAGGCTCCAGATAGCCTAAGTAGGACACTTCTCTGCCCTCGTCTGACCGATGCTTTGTTGGTGACCACGTTCAGTCTATGTTCAAAAATGGCTCTGAGCACTATGGGACTTAACATCTGTGGTCATCAGTCCCCTAGAACTTGGAAGTACTTAAACCTAACTAACCTAAGGACATCACACACATCCATGCCCGAGGCAGGATTCGAACCTGCGACCGTAGCAGTCGCGCGGTTCCAGACTGAGCGCCTAGAACCGCGAGACCACCGCGGCCGGCTCAGTCTAGGTGCCCACGTGCTAGTACTGATTCGAAGAGCGCACAGTGATATGTCCGTATGACTGGTAGAGATAGTCTGTACTGTTTTGAATTTAGCCTCACCATTTTGTGTAGCATTTTTTCTGCTTCTTCTGTTGTTACCCTCATGTGTTCGTGGAAATTCAATTTTTTATCTACGTGTAGCTGAAGATAGCTTGTAACGTGTGCTCGTTTGATGTTTGTGTCCGCAATTTTAACCGAAGGATTCCTTTGGAGTGATCCTTCAATAAAGTGTATTCGGCTATCCTGAGTCTGTTGTTGAGACACCACTGGGTAATTGTTTGTAGTATTCCACTGGCTTTATCTTCTAACTGGCCCCTGTTGTTTGCAGTGTCTACAACTAATGTGTAATCTGCGTAGGCGACAATCCCGTCTCACCTGATATCCCCACCCAGAAGTTGTAGGAGGGGTTCGATTGTTATGTCCCAGAAGATGGGGCCGCAGATCGACCCTTGAGGACAGCCTTTGGTAATTCTTTTAATTAGGTTAGATAACAGTCTAACTACGGGAAGCACTGTACTCGGGTATTTCCTCGACAACAGAAGTCGGCTCATGTAGATACGGTCCGCCGAAAGACTGCCGAAACCATGCACAAAACTGACGCCGGAACCGCTCAGTTACCGCTGGAGGCTGTTAAACTGTACCACAGTGATACTGATTGCCACTGTGGATTGCGAGTCTTGCAGGAAGTGCTTGGGTACTTCAGCTCCCCCTGGAAGCACATAGAGCCACCCTGAGTCATACGCTGGATGTGGTTGTTCTACGGACGACGAGAACATACAGTACTACCACCAGAGGGTTACCTCGCCATTCTGGGAATGTGTCCTGTTGAGCTCTCACATATTGTGCAGTGCACACATAGTGTGTAGTGGGGCGATCACTCTGTTGTGGAAATAATTCAAAAGCCATGATCACTTAAATACTGTTTACTGGATAACCGGTTTCAACACACTACAGTTGCCATCATAGGATCTGAATGTAGCTTAACATTTATAAACCACGTGTCTAGCCCCAACTACCAGTCCACGTTTAGTCTACACTACCGGCCATTAAAATTGCTACACCACGAAGATGACGTGCTACAGACGCGAAATTTAACCGACAGGAAGAAGATGCTGTGAGATGCAAATGAATAGCTTTTCAGAGTATTCACGCAAGGTAGGCGCCGGTGGCGACATCTACAACGTGCTGACATGAGGAAAGTTTCCAACCGATATCTCATACACAAACAGCAGTCGACCGGCGTTGCCTGGTGAAACGTTGTTGTGATGCCTCGTGTAAGGAGGAGAAATGCGTACCATCACGTTTCCGACTTGATAAAGGTCGGATTGTAGCCTATCGCGATTGCGGTTTATCGTATCGCGACATTGCTGCTCGCGTTAGTCGAGATCCAATGACTGTTAGCAGAATATGGAATCGGTGGGTTCAGGAGGGTAATACGGAACGCCGTGCTGGATCCCAACGGCCTCGTATCACTAGCAGTCGAGATGACAGGCATCTTATCCGCATGGCTGGGACGGATCGTGCACCCACGTCTCGATCCCTGAGTCAACAGATGGCGACGTTTGCAAGACAACAACCATCTGCACGAACAGTTCGACGACGTTTGCAGCAGCATGGACTATTAGCTCGGAGACCATGGCTGCGCTTACCCTTGACGTTGCATCGCAGACAGGGGCGCCTCCCATGGTGTACTCAACGACGAACCTGGGTGCACGAATGGCAAAACGTCATTTTTTCGGGTAAATCCGGATTCTGTTTACAGAATCATGATGATCGCAACCGTGTTGGCGACATCGCGGTGAACGCACATTGGATGCGTGTATTCGTCATCGCCATACTGGCGTATCACCCGGCGTGATGGTATGGGGTGCCACTGGTTACACGTCTCGGTCACCTCTTGTTCGCATTAACGGCACTTTGAACAGTGGACGTTACATTTCAGATGTGTTACGACCTGTGGCTCTAACCTTCATTCGATCCCTGCGAAACCCTACATTTCAGCAGGATAATGCACGACCGCATGTTGCAGGTCCTGTACGGGCCTTTCTGGATACAGAAAATGTTCGACTGCTGCCCTGGCCAGAACATTCTCCAGATCTCTCACCAACTGAAAACGTCTGGTCAATGGTGGCCGAGAAACTGTCTCGTCAGAATACGCCAGTCACTACTCTTGATGAACTGTGGTATGGTGTTGAAGCTGCATGGGCAGCTGTACCTGTACACGCCATCCAAGCTCTGTTTGACTCAATGTCCAGGCGAATAAGGCCATTACGGCCAGAGGTGGTTGTTCTGGGTACTGATTTCTCAGGATCTATGCATCCAAATTGCGAGAAAATGTAATCACATGTCAGTTCTAGTATAATATATTTGTCCATTTCTTCTTGGTGCAGCAGTTTTAATGGGCAGTGGTGTATTAATTCCCGTCGTGGGCCGTAGTCACGACGGAAGCCTTTCAAGATGAATCAGCTGAGTTCAAATAACAGCTCTGCCAATACATTGTCCTTTTATACCTTGTGTACTTGATGCTATCGCCATCTGCATATGTGCAAATCGCTGTCCACCTAAGTGCAACATGAGTTGTGTACACGTTGCTTGTTTTTCCGATGAACGGAAAAGAGTAGCAAAATGGCAAGGACGCGAGCGCTGAAATGCAAGTTATTTCGCCCGAAGGTCGAGGAAACAGTGAATTTCAGGCTCCGCTGGTTCTTCCGCTGGGCGCACCTGTAATGGGCCGGGGAAATGTCTGTCCCTCTCAGGGAAGGCGTCCGCTGTCGTCGCGACCCGTTAATGGCTTCCGCCGCGCGGGGCAAATTGGATAGCCGCAGGACGCGGCGACACGAGAGGAGGCGGGGGCGGTCTCGTTACGCCTGCCGGCCCCTCGTCGCCGCTCGTATTTCTGCACTCTCCTGACCGATCTCTCATCCCGGAGCGGGAACCACTGTAACCAGGTTAAACTGCGCGGCGCGGATGCCAAATGAATCAGCTCTCGTTGATACTACGTAAGTACCTATTTCGCTCTCTGATCGTCGTTAACAGGTTCCTCAATTTTCTGTTCATTTCTTCGCAATATTATTGGGTGCATGAGCGGTTCAAGCTAACTATGTAATATGTAATAACTGCTTGAGCTGGCGCCTCGAATAAACTTGCGGGCTCTGTGGGCGGCGCTTTTAACATCGCCACCAATGAAGAATGTGCAGGCCGCCGATCAATGAAGACCGCCAGGACGGTGTCATAAGCGGCGGGCACCTGGACACCAGTCTTCAAGTACTTTCGTATCGCTAGTTGGTGCCGAACGTGACACCGAGTTCTTTTCTACCGAAAAAATGGTTCAAATGGCTCTGAGCACTATGGGACTTAACTTCAGAGGTCATCAGTCCCCTAGAACTTAGAACTACTTAAACCTAACTAACCTAAGGACATCACACACACCCACGCCCGAGGCAGGATTCGAACCTGCGACTGTAGCGGTCACGCGGTTCCTGACTGTAGCGCCTAGAACCTCTCGGCCACCCCGGCCGGCTAGCTCTCCCGACAAACATGCGTGCGGAACGATTTGAAGTGGAATGATCATATAAAATTAATTGTTGGTAAGGCGGGTACCAGGTTGAGATTCATTGGGAGAGTGCTTAGAAAATGTAGTCCATCAACAAAGGAGGCGGCTTACAAAACACTCGTTCGACCTATACTTGAGTATTGCTCATCAGTGTGGGATCCGTACCAGATCGGTTTGACGGAGGAGATAGAGAAAATCCAAAGAAGAGCGGCGCGTTTCATCACAGGGTTATTTGGTAACCGTGATAGCGTTACGGAGATGTTTAATAAACTCAAGTGGTAGACTCTGCAAGAGAGGCGCTCTGCATCGCGGTGTAGCTTGCTCGCCAGGTTTCGAGAGGGTGCGTTTCTGGATGGGGTATCGAATATATTGCTTCCCCCTACTTATACCTCCCGAGGAGATCACGAATGTAAAATTAGAGAGATTAGGGCGCGCACGGAGGCTTTCACACAGTCGTTCTTCCCGCGAATCATACGCGACTGGAACAGGAAAGGGAGGTAATGACAATGGCACGTAAAGTGCCCTCCGCCACACACCGTTAGGTGGTTTACGGAGTATAAATGTAGATGTAGATGTAGATGAAACATTCAGTGTGCATAGATTATAGATACTGACGTCTGCCACTACTTGTCAACAGTCTTTTTTTTTGTGGTTTTAGGGCGCACAGTTACAGTGGTCATTAGCGCCCAGACTAAATTATAAATCCACTGCGGGGCACAAGGTTAAAACAGCAACTAAAAAGGACAACTCTATAAAAGGCACATTCACAGGCAAGGGATTAAAAGAAAACAGCATAATCAAATGTCCTTAGGCAGGTTTGTCAAGTGGATGAACGAAGAACGCGAGCAGCTGCTCCTGGGTCATCCGCTAAAATATCATCCAGAGTATATGGCAGGCCAAGATCAATGCGCAGTGTTTTAAAATTTGGAAAGGACGTTAAAATGTGGCGTACCGTCAGCAATTGCCCACATAGGCAGAACGGCGCCGGCGCAGCCGTCAGCAGATGGCGGTGGCTGTACCGGCAGTGCCCAATGCGTAACCGGGCGTCGTCCAAGCCGTGGGGAGAGGTTTCAAGGCCCGAAGCTTGTTTTCAGAAAGTGGTCAACAGTCTAGCATCTCTTCACCAGTACACTATATTTATCAGATTACCTTCCATTCAGAAGGCTGTTGAACGCAGCGACGGTTATATTGACTTGTAAAATAAAGGTTTCAGCTATCAGTCGCCCTTTATAAATTTTATTGGCAAATCTAGATTTCTGCTAGAAACTAGCCATTCTCGATGCACTATCATTTTTTATCAATGCATGTAATACCTGTTGGTCGGGCTTCATCCACAGTTCATTGAATACTCAATGAACCGTGGATGAAGCCCGACCAACAGGCATTACCTGCATTGATCAAAAATGATAGTGCATCGAGAATGGCTAGTTTCTAGCAGAAATCTAGATCTGCCAATAAAATTTAAAAAGGACGACTGATAGCTGAAATCTATTATTTACAAGTACACTATATTTATTTAAAGTGCACTTCTGTCGACTAATCTTTTGCTTCCCTGTCCAATTCCCTACAGCGACAGATCCTTTGACCACCTTCCACCCATTTATCACTGTCAGTGGAGATGTAAAATTTGGCTCCTCGGAACATAACGATTATCGACTCGCATCTTAACAGCCTATGCGGTAGCTTTCGACTTGTCCGCTGTCTCTTTCTTCGCGATTGTGAGGATGATTTTTTCCGAAAGTCAGATGGTATATCTCGTGTACACTACACGCCAACTTGAATAGAAGTTTGGTTTCCACTCCTCCCCAATCATGACAGAAATTCCGAAGGGTTCTTATCTATGACTTCTAACTTATTTGATCGTAAGGCTAAAGGTCTGTTAAACTCTGACTGTAATACTGGTTCACCCATACAGGTTGGACAAAAAAATGGAGACAGCGCGGGAAATGCATACTTGTACGTAAGCCTGCAGGTTGCGATGTTGTACGAGGATTTGACCACCATCGGCACCCCTGCAATATCCTCAGTAAGTTGCAAATGTCAATCGTGTCTAGACAGTGTTTTTGGTAGTTAGCAGTGCATTACTCCGGAGCTACATCAACACGAAAAGTCGGCAAATAGTTGGTACTCTTATGGTGAGAGCTTCCGTAACAGAGCTAGTGGTACAATGTTCGGTGTTTCAAGACGCACCGTATCGAAGATCTGTACCGCATGCACGGAAAGAGAAGACATCAGAACAGTTACGTCAGTGTGTGTTGAATGCTCGTGACAGACGCGAAGAAAATTAAAGATGACAGCAGCTGCAAAAGTAACTGTAGAGCTGAATGTCCCACTAGCGAATCGTGTCAGAGCGAGCTGCAACTCCAAATCCACTTAACTCCACTGCAGATGTCCACAACAGGAAAACGTGGTACCGAATCCATAAAGCCTGGACTATAGAGCAACGGAAGAAGGTCATTTGGTTCGGATGAGTCTTCCTTCGCACTGTTTCCAACTTGGTTTGTGATGATTTGGCAGCAACATCGTGGTGCTGTACGGACACAACGGTTACTCTGCAAGACCGCATTGCTCTCAATGTTTATGTGAAAATTTTGGCTGGTTCATTCCGTGTTTATTACCCAATGGTGATGCGCGTCCAAGGCGACAGGACACAGCTCGCGTCGACCAGGGCTGGTTTTGTTAGCACGAAGATGAGTTCAACAATTTGGGTAACATTTTCGGGAAACAGCGATCTTGAAAGCTAAATAAAAGCAGTGAAAAAACATTCTAGATAACGATGGTTATTTTATTTAAAACGACCAGTTTCGGCCTAGTCTTAGATCATCTACAGAATAACACCATCAGCTGAAGTTGACGATGTTCAGAACAGTCAGTAGACATTAGTCGCTGAAACTGCAGTTCCAGCGACGAAGGTCTACTGACTTCTGAACATTGTCAACTTCAGCTGATGGTGCTATTGTGTAGATGCTCTAAGACTAGGCCGAAACTGTCATTTTAAATAAAATAACCATCACGATCTAGAATGTTTTTTCACTACTTTTACGAAGATAAATTGTCACATCTCCCCTGGCGATCAGAGTCACCAGATCTCGGCATTGATGAGCCTTTGTGATCTACTTTGGAGTGAAGGGTGGATGATTGCTACCTGAACTTGCCACTATTTTGGAAAAAGAGTGATGTAGGCCTGTTGTTGTTGTTGTGGTCTTCATTCCAGAGACTGGTTTGATGCAGCTCTCCATGCTGCTCTATCCTGTGCAAGGTTCTTCATCTCCCAGTACCTACTGCAACCTCCACTCTTCTGAATCTGTTTAGTGTATTCATCTCTTGGTCTCCCTCTACGAATTTTACCCTCCACCCTGCCCTCAAATACTAAATTGGTGATCCCTTGACGCCTCAGAACACGTCCTACCAACCGATCCCTTCTTCTAGTCAAGTTGTGCCACAAACATTTGTTGTTTATAGAAATCAACATAACAAATGATATGGATATTATTGAGAAGTTGTGCCACAAACTCCTCTTCCCTCCAATTCTATTCAGTACCTTCTCATTAGTTATGTGATCTACCCATCTAATCTTCAGCATTGTTGTGTAGCACCACATTTCGAAAGATTCTATTCTCTTCTTGTCCAAACTATTTATCGTCCACGTTTCACTTCCATACATGCCTACACTCCATACAAATACTTTCAGAAAAGACACTTAAATCTATACTCGATGTTAACAAATTTCTCTTCTTCAGAAACGCTATCCTTGCCATTGCCAGTCTACATTTTATATCCTCTCTACTTCGACCATCATGAGTTATTTTGCTCCCCAAGTAGCAAAACTCATTTACTACTTTAAGCGTCTCATTTCCTAATCTAATTCCCGCAGCATCACCCGATTTAATTCGACTACATTCCATTATCCTCGTTTTGCTTTTGTTGATGTTCACCTTACATCCTCCTATCGGCTTAAGGACGTGTATTTATCCATTCCGAGACGACTGGAAGTTATTTTGAATATCAATGTGTTTCCTACCATGTTATGCAAGGTAATGTGTTGTGTTTTTGGTGTTTCTATATTTTCGTCCGTCCTCTCTATGTCATCCTTTCCACCTATCCGCTCTGTCATCTGCATTAACCGTAGAGTTCCTCTTTTAATACTGACTGCTTTGCTTTTAATGTCACTGAAAGTATTTTTTTTTTTACTTTTCTTACCCTAAGTCTGTCCTCTAGACGACCATTTCTCTACCTAAACACTGTATTATCTGTGCGGTTCTGCTACGAACATAACGGGGGGGGGGGGGGGGGGTCCAGTGAGATCGAAACTAGTCATGTACACTCCTGGAAATGGAAAAAAGAACACATTGACACCGGTGTGTCAGACCCACCATACTTGCTCCGGACACTGCGAGAGGGCTGTACAAGCAATGATCACACGCACGGCACAGCGGACACACCAGGAACCACGGTGTTGGCCGTCGAATGGCGCTAGCTGCGCAGCATTTGTGCACCGCCGCCGTCAAGTGTCAGCCAGTTTGCCGTGGCATACGGAGCTCCATCGCAGTCTTTAACACTGGTAGCATGCCGCGACAGCGTGGACGTGAACCGTATGTGCAGTTGACGGACTTTGAGCGAGGACGTATAGTGGGCATGCGGGAGGCCGGGTGGACGTACCGCCGAATTGCTCAACACGTGGGGCGTGAGGTCTCCACAGGTCTCCGTCTTCCGCTCACGCCCCAACATCGTGCAGCCCGCCTCCAGTGGTGTCGCGACAGGCGTGAATGGAGGGACGAATGGAGACGTGTCGTCTTCAGCGATGAGAGTCGCTTCTGCCTTGGTGCCAATGATGGTCGAATGCGTGTTTGGCGCCGTGCAGGTGAGCGCCACAATCAGGACTGCATACGACCGAGGCACACAGGGCCAACACCCGGCATCATGGTGTGGGGAGCGATCTCCTACACTGGCCGTACACCACTGGTGATCGTCGAGGGGACACTGAATAGTGCACGGTACATCCAAACCGTCATCGAACCCATCGTTCTACCATTCCTAGACCGGCAAGGGAACTTGCTGTTCCAACAGGACAATGCACGTCCGCATGTAACCCGTGCCACCCAACGTGCTCTAGAAGGTGTAAGTCAACTACCCTGGCCAGCAAGATCTCCGGATCTGTCCCCCATTGAGCATGTTTGGGACTGGATAAAGCGTCGTCTCACGCCGCCTGCACGTCCAGCACGAACGCTGGTCCAACTGAGGCGCCAGGTGGAAATGGCATGGCAAGCCGTTCCACAGGACTACATCCAGCATCTCTACGATCGTCTCCATGGGAGAATAGCAGCCTGCATTGCTGCGAAAGGTGGATATACACTGTACTAGTGCCGACATTGTGCATGCTCTGTTGCCTGTGTCTATGTGCCTGTGGTTCTGTCAGTGTGATCATGTGATGTATCTGACCCCAGGAATGTGTCAATAAAGTTTCCCCTTCCTGGGACAATGAATTCACGGTGTTCTTATTTCAATTTCCAGGAGTGTATTTTAAAAAGCTATAACTGCGACTGAAAAATAAACTATATATTATATTATTTTAAATAACAGTACGCTTCCTGTTCTCTCGTGTCAGCTATAGCATTACTCTGTTTCTCCTCAGGAGTTCACACTAGACGCCATGAGGGCGATGTGTACCGGTCGCTGGGCCGTGCAGGATGGTTGACTTATTTGCAGCAATGCAAGTATTCACATGTACAACAGGGACTGTCCGATAACAGAAAAGTTTAACAAATTGAGCACGTCAATAACGCGTTGATGCACCTCTAGCCCTTACAAAAACAGTTATTCGGCTTGGCACTGATCGACAGAGTTGTTAGATGTCCTCCTGAGGCTTATCGTGCCAAATTCTGTCCAACTGCCAAGTTAGTGCGCCAAAATCCCGAGGTGGTGGCAGGACCACGCCCGTAATGCTCCAAACGTTCTCAACTGGTGAGAGATCCGGCTATCTTGCTGGCCAAGGTAGGTCTTCACAAGCACTAAGACCAGAAGTAGAAACTCTCGCCGTCTGCGGGCGGGAATTATCTTTCTGAAATGTAACCCCGGGATGGCTTACCATGAAGAACAACAAAACGGGGCGTAGAATATCGCAGACGTACCGCTATGTAGTAAGGGTGCCGCGTATAGCAACGACAGGGATCCTGCTATGAAATGAAATACCAGCCCATACCATCACTCCTGGTTGTCGTGCCCTGTGGTGGGCGACAGTTGGTTTGGTACCCCACTGCTGCCCAGGATGCCGTCATCGGGGGGGGGGGGGGGGGGGGGAAGTGGGGCTTATCACTGAAGACAATTGTGGCCGAAGACGTTTCTGGAGACGCTCCAGACAACGATACATACGGTCTGATAACTACCGTCTGTGGTGCCATTTCTCTTCATTCCACGACCTCTTTGGTCGTCATATGCGGCACCCTTACAGCACAGTGGTACATCGACGATATTCTGCGCCCAGTTTTATTGTCCTTTATGGCAAGTGAATTAGGCAGTCAACCAGTTGCAATAAGTGGTGGTTTCCAATTATTGCAGCTGGTTAGCTGTCTAATTCATCTGCTATTCTGTAACCGTTGCTGAAGTGCAGCAATGTTCAAAGTATTGACCTTCATGGCAAGCTTACATTTCAGCAAGATAATGCCTGCCAGCCTACGGCGAGAGTTTTTACTGCTTGTCTTTGAAACGTAACAACCCATTAAGACCCACTTAACACATACATCCTCCAAATTAATTCGGGATCACTCATGTAAATAAAAAAGGTCATAATATGTAATAAATGCCTGAATAAATTTATACCAACAAAAATAATTACTGCATTATATTTACCTTAAAGTGTAGAAGTTCTGTAAATGAAGGGAACATTTTCCATGAAAGGAGCCTCTAGTAATTAATAAAAAATGTAAATGCGTTATTGAAATTACGTATTCGAGAAGTTATTCTCGAATAAAATGACGTGTACTAATATCGTAGTGTACATATTGTTCTGGAGCAGACATACGTTTATATATGTATTTTTAGTTTTTATATGTTAATTTTAATTGTTAATTAATTCTAAACAATGCTGAGGATTGTTCGGGATTGTTTGGATAATATATTTAGGGGTAGCCATATTGGCATGGGGAAGTCAGTCTGGTTTTGGTTTTTGGGCAGTCAGCATGTAGCTGCTTCTTTTGTGTTATAAGTATTGTTTGCCTTTGTAATGAAGCTTTAATTTTGTTTTGAAAGTATAATAAATATACTGAAACATAATACAAAATTAATTTTTAATTTAACTTTTCCGAAGTTAAATGTTATAGTTACTGAAAACTTAGGACTTTAGCTGCGGCAGATCGTCAGAAAGGACGAGGGCACAAACCCCAATATAAATGTTTAACCTACGAATAGTTACGTTTTATCTTCGGACCTCCAAAACCACACCTTTGCCAGCAAGGTGGCATGATCTCAACCCAGCTGAGAACTTTTGGAGATATATGGGCGGGCCATCCAACTAATTCGGTATTTTGACCATCTAACGCGCCAATTGGACAGTATCTGTCAATCAATGCCAAGCGGAATAACTACTGCTTTTTCTTAGAGTGTAATAACTTGCCCATAATCAATTACAGGAATCTCGGGGTCGTTACGAGGGTATTTAAATCGTGATTGCTATGAGAGGAACGGAACTCTCAGGCTGACTTGGATGTGAGCAGTAGTGCATTTTACAGGCAGTGTTCAAGCTGCCATCGGCATGGCGAAAGACGTACTGCAGGCAGCTGGCAACATCTAGTAGCGTGCTGCAGACGGCTGGCATCATCTCCCTGCGGTGAGTATGAGGCGGGCAGTGCCGTCACGATCACAAATGTGTCTTGTCTTGCCAACAGGTGTCAGTGCAAGGCGATCTCTTTGCGTCCTCCAGAACTATGTCGCTGGTCGGGGCCATGCACTCAATTGGCTGCTCATATTCTTCCCCAGCCAATCAAGTTATTGTTTACCATCCTTGGTAAACGCTCTGGGTTGCCCACAATTCCATGACTAGATGACCATACTCTAATTTCGTAAAGGGTGAAATTCTCTCACTGGGTAAACTTCAAGTCGCCAGTTAGGAACAGATACCTTGTGTCCCATTCATTTGTCGCTTCGTCCTCCTCCACTGAAAAAAATCTTATCCAACTTCAGTGCAATCTTCTCCATGCATCTCTCTTCAGGAGAGCTCCATATTCCTGTATATTCTAAAAGCGTTTGACACAGTGCGAACAAATAAGACTCGTGAACAAATAAGGCAGAAGGGATATATATATATGCAGCAGTATTACTAAAATCGTTGGAAGAAATGGCAACTTGGAGTGTAGAACCTATAAGACTGGCGACATACTATCAGACTTTCGGAAAACATCATTTGCTCAATTCCGAAGATAACAAAGGCAAGTAAATGAGAGACCTACCACAGAATCAGCTTAACAGTTCATGCAATCATGTTGGTTCAAATGGCTCTAAGCACTATGGGACTTAACATCTGAAGTCATCAGTCCCCTAGACTTAGAACTATTTAAATCTAACTAACCTAAGGACATCACACACATCCAAGCCCGAGGCAGGATTCTAACCTGCGACCGTAGCAGCAGCGCGGTTCCGGAATGAAGCGCCTAGAACCGCTCGGCCACAACGGCCGGCATCAAGTTGGTGGCAAGCATAATATACAGAAGGATGGAAAAGAAAACTGAGAGTCTATTACATGACGATCAGTTTGGCTTTAGGAAAGGTAAAGGCACCAGAGAGGTAGTCCTGACATTGCGCTTGATAATGGTAACAAGACTGAAGAAAAATCAAGACACGTTCATAGGATCTGTCTACTTGGAAGAGGCGTTTTCCATCGTACTAGAGTGGGTGCAAGGTTGGCACAGGAGAGAAAATCATGGCGGGCTTCGTCAAACCCGTCAGAGTTGTGATGACAAAAAACGTAGTTGCAGTGATAAATAAAAAAAGAGTAGTGGCTCTTTAAGCCAATGGGGGAAGCGTAACGTGCTCTTTCAACAATGGGAGGAGAGGAATGTACTCACTGGACCAAATTCGACATTTGAAGCCATGCCCTTCCCCTTCCCCTTATAACTGCAATAATTAATTTAAATATGCCTCACTGACTACCCGAATAAGACTGGAACTCTACTGTAGTACTACTTAAGCACGCCCCCCCCCCCCCCCCCATGAACCATTCCATTGCAGCGAGGGGTAGCTGCGCCGACTAGGACGCCCTGCATCAGTACGCGCGGCTCCCCCCGTCGGAGCCGGCCAGGGTGGCCGAGCGGTTCTAGGTGCTTCAGTCTGGAACCGCGCGACCGCTACGGTCGTAGGTTTGAATCCTGCTTCGGGCTTGGATGTGTGTGATGTCCTTAGGTTAGTTAGGCTTAAGTAGTTCTAAGTTCTAGGGGACAGATGACCTCAGAAGTTAAGTCCCATAGTGCTCAGAGCCAGAGCCATTTGAACCCCCCGTCGGAGGTTCGAGTCCTCCCTCGGTCTTGGGTGTGTCTGCTGTCCTTAGCGTAAGTTAGTTAAATTTAGATTAAGTAGTGTGTAAGTCTAGGGCATTTTGGTTGCTTGCGTGCCTCAGCGATACAGATAGCCGTACCGTAGGTGCAACCACAACCGAGGAGTATCTGTGGAGACACCAGACAAACGTGTTGTTCCTGAAGAGGGGCAGCAGCCTTTTCAGTAGTTGCAGGGGCAACAGTCTGGATGATTGACTGCTCTGGCCTTGTAACACTAACCAAAACGGCCTTGCTGTGATGGTACTGCGAACGGCTGAAAGCAAGGGGAAACTACAGCAGTAATTTTTCCACAGGGCGGTCATGCAGCTTTTCTGCATCGTTAAATGGTGATGGCGTCCTCTTGGGTAAAATATTCCGGAGATGAAATAGTCCTCTATTCAGATCTCCGGGCAGGGACTACTCAGGAAGACGTCATTACCAGGAGAAACAAAACTGGCGTTTTACGTATCGGAGCGTGGAATGCCAACTCCCTTAACCGGGCAGATAGGTCAGAAAAGTTAAAAAGGGAAATGGATAGGTTAAAGCTAGATATACTGGGAATTAGTGAAGATCGGTGGCAGGAGGAACAACACTTCTGGTCAGATGAATACAGGGTTATAAACACAAAATTAAATACAGGTAATGCAGGAGCAGGTTTAATAATGAATAAAAAATGGGTGCGCGGGTAGGCATAGTGAACGCACTACTGTAGCCAAGATAGACACCACGTCCACGCCTACGACAGTAATACAAGTTTATATGCCAACCAGCTCCGCAGATGATTGAAAAAATATATGAAGTGATAAAAGAAATTATTCAGATAGTTAAGGGATACAAAAATTTAATACTCATGGGGAACTGAAATTCGATATTAGGAAAACGAAGAGAAGGAAAAGTAGTAGGTTAATATGGACTGGTGAGGGGGATAAGGCATGAAAGAGGAAGCCGCCTGTTAGAATTTTGCGCATAGCATAACTTAATCATAGCTAACACTTGGTTTAAGAATCATGAAATACGGTAGGACACGTGGAAGAGGTCTGGGGGGAAAAAAAAGGTTCAAATGGCTCTGAGCACTATGGGACTTAACTTCTGAGGTCATCAGTCCCCTAGAACTTAGAACTACTTACATCTAACTAACCTAAGGACATCACACACATCTATGCCCGAGGCAGGATTCGAACCTGCGACCGTAGCGGTCACGCGGCTCCAGACTGTAGCGCCTAGAACCGCTCGGCCACCCCGGTCGGCGGTATGGGGACACCGGAGGGTTTCACGTAGATTGTATAAAGGTAAGACAGAGACTTAGGGACCAGGTTTTAAATTGTAAGACATTCCCAGCGGCAGATGTGGACTCTGACCATAATTTATTGGTTATGAATTGCATATTTAAACTGAAGAAACTGCAAGAAGGTAGGAATTTAAGGAGATGAGATCTGCATAAAGTGAAAGAACCAAAGGTTGGGGAGAGTTTAAGAGCATTAGGAAACGCAACTACAGGGGAAAGAAATACATTAGAAGAAGAATGGGTAGCTTTGAGAGATGAAATAGTGAAGGCAGCAGAAGATCAAGTAGGTAAAAAGACAAGGGCTAGTAGGAATACTTAGGTAAGAGAAGAGATATTGAATTTAATTGATGGAAGGAGAAAACATAAAAATGCAGTAAATGAGGCAAGCAAAAAGGAATACAAACGTCTCAAAAATGAGATCGACAGGAAGTGCGAAATAACTAATCTAGGATGGCTAGAGGACAAATTCAAAGACGCAGAGGCTTATATAACTAGGGGTAAGATAGATACTGCTTACAGGATAATTAAAAATACCTTTGCAGGAAAGAGAACCACGTGTATGAATATGAAGGCGTGAATAATTTAACAGAGCACTGAAAGATCCAATTAAAAAAAAAAAGCCCCCAAGAATAAAGTACATTCCGTTAGAACCACTGATAGCCTTGGGAGAGCCAGCCGTGACAAAAGTTTACCATCTGGTGAGCAAGATGTATGAGACAGGAGAAATACCCTCAGACTTCAAGAATAATATAATAACACCAATCCAAAAGAAAGCAGGAGTCGACAGGAGTGAAAATTACCGAGCTATCAGTTTAATAAGTCACGGCTGCAAAATACTAACACGAATTCTTTGCAGCCGAATGGAAAAACTGGTAGAAGCCGATCTCGGGGAAGATCAGTTTGGATTCAGTACAAATGTTGAAATACACGAGGCAATACTGATCCTACGACTTATCTTAGAAGATATATTAAGGAAAGGCAAACCTACGTTTCTTGTAGACTAAGAGAAAGCTTCTGACAAAGTAGACTGGAATAGTCCCTTTCAAATTCTGAAGGTGGTAGGGGTGAAATACAGGGAGCGAAAGGATATTTTCAATTTGTATAGAAACCAGATGACAATTTTAAGAGTCGAGGGGCATGAAAGGAAGCAGTGGCTGAGAAGGGAGTGAGACAGTGTTGTAGCCTATCTCTGGTGTTGTTCAATCTGTATATTGAGCAGGCAGTAAAGGAAACAACAGAAAAATTTGGAGTAGGAGTTAAATCCATGGAGAAGAAATAAAAACTTTGTTGTTTGCCGATGACATTGTAATTCTCTCAGAGAGCAAAGGAACTGGAAGAGCAGTTGAACGGAATGGACAATGTCTTGAAAGGAGGATATACGATGAACGTCAACAAAGGCAAAACGAGGATAATGAAACGTAGCCGAATTAAATCAGGCGATGCTGAGGGAATTAGATTAAGAAATGTAACACTTAAAGTAGTAGATAAGTTTTAGTATTTGAGGAACAAAATAACTGGTGATTATCGAAGTAGAGAGGATATAAAATGTAGACTGGCTACGGCAAGGAAAGCGTTTCTGAAGAAGAGAACTTTGTTAACATCGAGTATAGATTTAATTGTCAGGAAGTCGTTTCTGAAAGTATTCGTATGGAATGAAACGTGGACGATAAATAGTTTACACAAGAAAAGAATAGAAGCTTTCGAAATGTGTGCTACAGAAGAACGCTGAAAATTAGATTGGTAGATCATGTAACTAATGAGGAGATACTGAATAGAACTGGGGAGTAGAGGAATTTGTGGCACAACTTGACTAGAAGAAGGTGTGGTGTCACCGCCAGACACCACACTTGCTAGGTGGTAGCCTTTAAATCGGCCGCGGTCCGTTAGTATACGTCGGACCCGCGTGTCGCCACTATCAGTGATTGCAGACCGAGCGCAGGTCTAGTCTAGAGCCTCCCTAGCACTCGCCCCAGTTGTACAGCCGATTTTGCTAGCGATGGTTCACTGTCTACCTACGCTCTCATTTGCCGAGACGACAGTTTAGCACAGCCTTCAGCTACGTTATTTACTACGACCTAACAAGGCGCCATATTCAGTTACTATTGATATTGATATTGTGAATCATGTACCGTCAAGAGCGACGTTCATCATTAATGAATTAAAGTTAAGTATCAACTAATTACGTCCGCTTTCTGAATTGTAATTCCTTGTCACGTTCCAGACCTCACGTCAGTATAGTCCTTCCCTCCTCACGCCAGCCTGCGTGAGCTAAAACTCGTGCATTTAGGCCTCCTCTAGTAACACGGTGTTGGCTCTTCCGCCAACACAACAGAAGGGATCGGTTGGTAGGACACATTCTGAGGTATCAAGGGATCACCAATTTAGTATTGAAGGGAAGCGTGGAGGGTAAAAATCGTACAGGGAGACCAAGAGATGAATATACTAAGCAGATTCAGAAGGATGTAGGTTGCAGTAGTGACTCGGAGATGAAGAATCTTGCACAGGATAGAGTAGCATGGAGAGCTGCATCAAACCAGTCTCTGGACTGAAGACCACAACAACAACAACTAGTTAAGAGGAGTTGAATACCCCGAGGCAAAAGTTGGCTGTCACTGAGCGAACACAAAATGATATGTCTTTGCTTTCTACTGTTTCACCACAGTAATGCTGTACTAAACAAATATTTTCGCCTAAATTGCACGTGGCAAGCCCCACTTGCTCTATGTCAGACGACTTAATTCCATAGACACACACGCACCATCACAGTTATATACAACAGGTGCAAATACAGAATCACAAAGTAACTGCTTAGACAGATAATCTGTTTCTCTTACTGGACTTAACTGATGTATATTACCAAGGCTATTCGGAAAGTAAGGTCCGATCGAACGCGAAATGGAAACCACAGGGACAATCCTATGAAGCTTTGTACACATGTGTTGGGCAGTGTCTCTAGTATATCTGCCGATGGCGTTGCGTCGCTCTTCTCAGTTCTGGGCGCACAGTGAGCACGTAAAGATGTCTAGAAAACAGTGTCTCCCGCCTGATGAGAGATTTCGTCTGATGTTACGCAGCCCACACAAATAAACTGTCATACGTTTCCTTCTTTATACCAATTCTCGGCCGCACTCTTCAGGGGCGTTTAAGAAGTTATTGCAGCGTTTTCGATGGGAAAGTTTGATCACCCACAATAGAGCCTGTAATTGTCTCCCTCTGGGTATCATCTCTGCTCACATTAACCGCTGGCTATGAAGACAACATTTTGGCACAGACAGCGAGCTTAGACGAGCATAGAGAATTGGTAGAAAGCACTGGCGGCTGCCTTCTATGACGAGGGTATTTCAAAGTTGGAACAATGCACGACAAATGTCTAAGCCGGGGCAACGACTACGTAGAGAAGTAACTTGAAGATGTAGCAAACTGCTGAAAATAAAATACACACATCAAAAAAAGTTTTGCGTCACTCTGGTTCCCAGAACTACTGAAGATAGACGTTGACTGTGGATACTGTATTACAGACACAGTCCCTTTAACTGTTCAGAGATGTCACTAAACCCGCCCAAAGATGTAAACAACGATGCATGAGCAGTGCCTATTAGACGGAGGGGGTCCGACAGCCGATCAGTTCCACTCATTCCACCAGGAATGAGGTACACGTTGAAAGGTGGCTACACTGAGCCACAGCGCCAGAGATCGCGCCAGAGAGTATTATTCCGCCGCCTCCACTGGCAGTTCTTGTCGAGAAGTCGTGGTGGAGAGTGCTTGTCGAGATGTGGCAGTAGTGAGTCGGTGTTGAGATGTTGTAGTAGGGAGTGCTTGTTCCATGTTTTATGCAGTTGTTTGATGGGCTAGACAGCAGATGTTGTTCGAATGGAGATATTGTAATGATCAGAGTGCTTTTCGTCAATATACACTCCTGGAAATTGAAATAAGAACACCGTGAATTCATTGTCCCAGGAAGGGGAAACTTTATTGACACATTCCTGAGGTTAGATACATCACATGATCACACTGACAGAACCACAGGCACATAGACACAGGCAACAGAGCATGCACAACGTCGGCACTAGTACAGTGTATATCCACCTTTCGCAGCAATGCAGGCTGCTATTCTCCCATGGAGACGATCGTAGAGATGCTGGATGTAGTCCTGTGGAACGGCTTGCCATGCCATTTCCACCTGGCGCCTCAGTTGGACCAGCGTTCGTGCTGGACGTGCAGACCGCGTGAGACGACGCTTCAACCAGTCCCAAACATGCTCAATGGGGGACAGATCCGGAGATCTAGCTGGCCAGGGTGGTTGACTTACACCTTCTAGAGCACGTTGGGTGGCACGGGATACATGCGGACGTGCATTGTCCTGTTGGAACAGCAAGTTCCCTTGCCGGTCTAGGAATGGTAGAACGATGGGTTCGATGACGGTTTGGATGTACCGTGCACTATTCAGTGTCCCCTCGACGATCACCAGTGGTGTACGGCCAGTGTAGGAGATCGCTCCCCACACCATGATGCCGGGTGTTGGCCCTGTGTGCCTCGGTCGTATGCAGTCCTGATTGTGGCGCTCACCTGCACGGCGCCAAACACGCATACGACCATCATTGGCACCAAGGCAGAAGCGACTCTCATCGCTGAAGACGACACGTGTCCATTCGTCCCTCCATTCACGCCTGTCGCGACACCACTGGAGGCGGGCTGCACGATGTTGGGGCGTGAGCGGAAGACGGCCTAACGGTGTGCGGGACCGTAGCCCAGCTTCATGGAGACGGTTGCGAATGGTCCTCACTGATACCCCAGGAGCAAGTGTCCCTAATTTGCTGGGAAGTGGCGGTGCGGTCCCCTACGGCACTGCGTAGGATCCTACGGTCTTGGCGTGCATCCGTGCGTCGCTGGTTTCGTAGGTTTTATAGTTGCTGGGGACTTAATTAATTAATTGTGTTAACGGAAATTTTCTTTCATTCTTTGTTGTTGTTCTATGCAGTCAGATTGCGTACTAAAACTAGTCAGGGCCAACCGGTTACGAGACAGCGTAACCGGACAGACAGCGACTAAAAATAAAAAAATATTGCATTCATTATATATAATTAAGCCCCCATGCAACGTCTCGTGTTGTCTATAGTTCAACCATGCCTAGACGGTGAACACCGCGGTTCGATCGCGTCCGCATTGTTACTTTGTGCCAGGAAGGGCTCTCAGCACGGGAAGCGTCCAGGCGTCCCATTCGCGCACATCTTATGAATGACTTCCTTCAAGATAACGGCATCAGCATATAAGGTTTTAGGAAAGGACGCTCCACAATAGATGCAGTTTTTATTCTACAGCAAATAATAGAAAAACGGAGAGAGTACAATATTTTTTGACTTCAAAAAAGCTTTTGACAATTTCAATAGACAGAAACTTTGGGAAATAAAGACGAAACGTGGATATCCAAAACATATAGTAAATGCGATAAAAAGTTTATATCAAGACACGAATATCACTCTAGATCTCAATGGTAAAACAACTAATGAGATACCAGCTAACAAATGGGTACGACAAGGCTGCTGCATCTCTCCAACTTTGTTCAACATCTACATTAATGAAATAATACATATATGGAAATCAGAATTTCAGAAAGGCATCTAACTAGACAGGAACATTCTTTTAAATAATTTACTATATGCCGATGATGCAGTGATCCTAGCAGATAAGGAAGATGACCTTCAGCAAGGTTCAAATGGTTCAAATGGCTCTGAGCACTATGGGACTTAACATCTATGGTCATCAGTCCCCTAGAACTTAGAACTACTTAAACCTAACTAACCTAAGGACATCATACAACACCCAGCCATCACGAGGCAGAGAAAATCCCTGACCCCGCCGGGAATCGAACCCGGGAACCCGGGCGTGGGAAGCGAGAACGCTACCGCACGACCACGAGATGCGGGCTAGGCTTCAGCAAGGAATCTACTCGCTAAAACAAATAAGTGCAAAATTTAACATGGAAATTTCAAAAGAAAAAAAAAACTAAGACAATAACCTTCATGGGGAAAGAACCAATCAGAACTAAACTAGTGATAGATCAAAAGATTTTAGAGCAAGTAAAGCATTTCCATTATCTCGGATGTGGAATAACATATGGTACAGCAGAGATATTGAAATTAAGTAAATTCAGCCGGGTATGTGGAACAATTAACAGAAACCTAAAAACAAACCCAGGAAACACACTCAAATTAAATTTTACAGCCGCGCGGGATTAGCCGAGCGGTCTACGGCGCTGCAGTCATGGACTGTGCGGCTGATCCCGGCGGAGGTTCGAGTCCTCCCTCGCGCAAGGGTGTGTGTGTTTGTCCTTAGGATAATTTAGGCTAAGTAGTGTGTAAGCTTAGGGACTGATGACCTTAGCAGTTAAGTCCCATAAGATTTCACACACATTTGAAATTTTTTTTTTTAATTTTACAAAACTGTTGCAGTTCCCACACTGCTCTAAGGAAGTCAGACATGGGTGACTACCAAGAAGCAAGAAATCCGAATTCAGGCACAAGAAATGAAATTCCTTAGAGGTGTTAAAGGTTGCAGAAAAGAAGACAGGCTAAGAAATCAAAATATTAGAGGAGAACTGCCATCTTTATCCTCACTGATAAAATTCGAGATTACAGAAAAAAATGGCATGAACATCGACAAAGAATGGAGAGTGAGAGACTTCCCTTAAATGCAAGAAATTATAAGTGCCATGGGAGAAGAGACGGAGGAAGACCCCGACAGAGATGGGTACCATAACAGGCAATTATCCTTAATGTCTGAAGAGAGGATGAAGTTACACTTAAAGCAATAATAGTGAAGCTCTTATCACGACCTGTCTTCGGATTTCCCAATACACGTCACGCAATGTGGACCAAATTGACGTGTTACTACGCCCTAAGCTCAATTACAATATTAGCTTACAACGCAGAGCCTGGATACTACATAAGGACTGATAATCTGACTACGTTCACATACGTTTTTTGTTTTGTTTTTTGTGATATGTTACATTACAGCATCACCGGTCTATTGCGGTCTAACTGTGTTGGTGAGGTAGTAAATTTCCACAGGGCAGTGACTGCATCACTGCAATTCACTTTGGAGGTGTGGCGGTGGGACTTGTAGTCCCGTACCACCCTCTGACGGTGACAGTACTACATGAGTCAGGCAGAAAAATTTAGCCTAACATGGGCAGGTATGATTGGAAAGTATTGGACGTAGAATGGGGGCTAGTCCCGCCAAAGGATGCGTCCGTGGTGGACGTGCCAAACCTATCGTTAGCCATGGTCGGAATCCGTTTCCTCTAGGATGGTTAGGGGAACCGGATGTCGATGCCGGCGGCGTGGAAGTGTGGTCCCAACGTGGCGTAACCCATGGACAGTGTCCCGCAAGGCATCCACTTTCTTATAGAGCCGCCGCGCGTTGTTGCGTATGGTCGTCTTTAGGGGGAAGATATCCGCTTCCTCGTGGAGAGTGACAATTCTCGTGAGTGGTGGGGCGTGCAGGCTCCACCTGAGCACCTTGTTCTGCAGGCGCTGCAACGTCCGCATCCTGGTGACACTAATCGTGGCCCTTGCAGCAGATCCATACGTGAGGGCAGGCAGGATAACTGTTCGGTAAATGCGGAGCTTGGTATGCAGGTTAAGTTCCCTACTGCGAAAGAGCGGGTACAAAGCCCTGGTTAGCTTTTGCCCCTTGTTGGTGACATACTCCGCATGACAGTGGAAGAGCAACTTGTGGTCCATCTGGACCCCGAGATAGGTGGTTGTCGGGGACCAGGGCACCTGCACACCTGCAATCAAGATATTGCGGCGGAGGACTGGGCGCCGTTTCGTGAAGTAAACTGCAGTAGTTTTGGCGGCATTGAGAGCTATTTTGTTTGTCCGGCACCAGGTGATAGTGGCGTCCACCTGTCGCTGGAGGCGGGCGACGACGGCGTCAGTAATGCGGCCAGTGGTGTATAGCGCTGTGTCGTCAGCGTATTGTGCAAGGTGGCACTCGAGGATGACCGGCATATCATTGACATAGATACTAAATAGCATGGGAGATAGCACCGATCCTTGCGGAGTGCCTGCCGACAACTGGCGAATGCCAGAACGCATTCCCCGTTGAGCCACTAGGAAAGTCCTACCACGGAGGAAGTCATCCACGATCTTGACATAAATATCCGGTATAGGGGTCTGTGTCAGCATCTTGTGTACGAGGTTGTCTTGCCAGATCTTATCGTAGGCGTTTTGCAAGTCCAGAAAAACGGCAGCTGTCGACTTGGCAGTGTTGAAGCCTTTGCTGATGTGTTCAGTGATCCGTAGGACCTGAAGTTCAGCAGAGAGGTGCGAAGTGAATCCAAACTGTTCAGGACGGATCGTCCCAGCTGCTGCAAGAGGTTGGGAAAGTCGGTGAAGGATCACAGATTCAAGGACCTTCGCCATAGTGTTTAGGAGGCTGATGGGCCTGTTGTTGGTGGGGACTGTAGGGTCTTTGAGCCTCTTGGGGATCGCAATCAGCTTGGCTTGTTTCCACTGAGGGGGGAAAAGGCCAGATGTGAGACAACAGTTTAAAATCTTGGTGAACAAGATGAGTGGTGTGCGGGGAAGGTGGCAAAGATGTTCATTTAAAATTCCGTCCAATCCAGGGGCCGACCGGCCACGTTTCCGTCGAAGGATGCGCTGAATTTCTGCCATGGACGTAAGAAGGGGAGCAGACTGGGGTGGGCGGTTGCGGAAAGCAGCAACAGCTGTCAGGACTTCATGTTCTTCCTGTAGTTCTTTCGGAGAAAGGTCCTGGACCAGAGGGCGGTTTTGGGCCTCGAACGCATCTGCCAGCGTTTCGACAATTTGCAGGGTATCATATGACAAGCCCGCTGCTGTGCGAATAGGATGGGCAGTCGCTGGCTTAGAACGCCGCAGGGTGCGAATGACAGCCCAGTCAGATTTTTGATGGAGTAGGAAAGTGGACATCCTGTCCTCCCACTGTTCAGACCTCCATTCGGCGAGCCGGTGGCTGAATTCGCGTTGGAGGCGTCTCATTTGGCGTTTGTCCTGGGGGTCACGAAACTGCTTCCACCTCCGGCGGTAGCGGTTCTTTTGCACCTTCAGCTCTCGTAACAGAGGGGGCAAGTCGTCCAGGGGTGTTAAATTTCGAGGTGCAGTGGAGGTGGAGAGTTTCACTGCTTTCTGTATTTTGGCGGTAAGGTAATCCACAGCACGGACTATATTGGCCGGTGTTGTCAAGTCGAGGTCGTGTCGAGTGGTGTTATTAAGAACCCGGGTAAACTTGTCCCAGTTGGTGAGGGTCGCAGTGGAACGAGCATCAAATGAAAGGGCAGCATTGGTGAGGTGCAAGAGTACTGGCTCATGGTCAGAGGCCAGTTCGTGGATAACTTCCAGCGAAAACTGAGCAGTGATGTTTCTGAAGATGGCCACATCCAGAACGTCTGGCTGGCAGTTAGTATGGACTGGGATATGGGTAGGTTCGTGGGGGCCATAGACTGATAGTGCTAAAGTATCCTCCAGGTCAAGGAGGAGCCGGCCTTTGGGGTTAGACACGCGAGAATGCCAAGCTGGGTGCTTGGCATTGAGATCTGCCCCAATGATAAGCCTGTCAAAGGATGACAATGTGCGGAGGTCTGCTTCCAGCAGTGGCTTGTTTGGGCCCAAATACGCTGCTGCAAAGGTAATGGCACCAAGGCGTGTGGAGATGGTAACTGCTGTGGCCTCTATGTGTTCCATTGGCTGGAGAATCTCTTGGGTATGGACAAGAGCTTTGTTGAGGAATACTGCTGTGCCTCCACCACGGCGGTCGAGGCGGTCAGAGCGGTAACACACCATATTGCGAAGGCGGAAATCGTCTGCCGGTTTGAGGTGTGTTTCTGTGACCAGTAAAACATCCACGCGATAGTCATGGAGGAAGGTGTTCAATTCCGTCTTCATACGTTTTATGCCATTGGCATTAAAAATGCAAGTGACAAGATCCCGAGGGGGCTGGTGGTGGTGTGGAGGTCCATTCGCCATTACAACAATATTTGACTAAGCCCCTCCACTAGGGCGATGACCTTGGAGAGCCCGTCCTCCGACTGACGGATTTTTTGTGCAGTGTCACGAATAATAGCCCGGATGTGGGGTTTCGTGAAAAAGGAGATGACCTGGAGGATTTCACGCATGTCCGCCCGAAAGGATGCATCAGTCTCCACCACTGGGGCAGGGTCCCGGGTGGTCTGCTTGCCCCTACGGCGCGCAGGAGCAGGTGTAGTAGTAGGCAGAGTGGGGGTAGGGGCAGAGGGCTGAGACAGAGCCACAGATGGACTGGAGGGAGCTGCAGCTTGCTCCTGTAGTTGGTGAGCAGTGGGAGCCGTCACGGAAGACAGACAATGAGGATGAGACCGGGCTGCAGCAGCAAAGGATGTCGTGGGAATCTGGGCAGGAAGGGGCACAAGAGCCACCGAACCATCTGGTGCCTGAGTGGCTGGTACCAGAGTGGCTGCTGAGGACAGTGCACCAGGCTGACCCCGCAAAACAGGGTAGTTGGTCATGTCCCGTAGCGGTGGGGGAGGTCGATTTGTTCTTGGTTTCTTTTTGGGTGGACGAGAAGACTTCAGTGCCTTCTGGTAAACAGGGCACCCCCTCCAGGATGCCATGTGGTGGGGATCGTGCGTCGTTCCCAAACATCTGGCACAGGTAGGTTTCTCCAAAGCAGGGAGTGTGCAGTTCTCCACTAAATGTGGGCCAGCACACTTAACACACCGCAACGGCAGGGAGCAGTAATTCCCAGTATGTCGTAAACGTTGGCATTTACGACAGATGGCTGGCCCGTTGCGGCCCTCGTACGATTCAGTCCGGACTTTCGTGTACAGAAGATACCGGATTTGGTAAATCCGCTCTATGTCCTCCCTCCGGGAAAGGGAGACGACGTGGGTAGGGCAGGGGATCAATGCCCTGGTCTCAGGATTCCTCTTGCTATACTGGTGGACCAAAGGATCTTCGAAATCGAGTCGAAGCAGTTCCTCCTTGACCTCCTCTGCCGTAACCTCTGGTGGCAAGTCCTTGATGACGATTTTGGTGCGGCGATTACCCGACGTCTGGTGGGTAAAGTAAGGCATCGCCTTTGATTTTACGAAATCCAGAATGGTAAGATAGTCGTCCCTACTGTCAAGCAGGCATTTCACATGATCTTTTTGGTAAACAGCTCTCAATTGGCCGACAATGAGCCGCTGGAGCTCAGTGTTCAGTTTCGTGTAATTAGTGACATTATATACCACAATGGGGGGTATCCTCTCTTTCTTCAGAGGGCTTGACGGGATCTCTTGAGAAGGAGCGTCGGGAGCATGAGTCATTTCCTCATCCACAGGACCATCCGGTGCGGCGTCCCCCGGCAGGGGGGTATCGGAACACGATCCGCTGCCACCGCAGCCCGCGTGGGCGGAGGGGCGTCTGGAGCGACGGCCAGAGGACTTTCCGACTGGGTCAGGGTGTCCAGAAGACTCGCCACGGTGGCGGGACGGCGTAGAAGGAAGTGTAGGTACAGCCGGGTGGTGGTCAGACAGAGCCCGATGTGTTCGCCGCCTCACTACGAGAAGGATCAATTACTAGGCGGTCAGGTGAATCGTCGGACGACGACGACGACGCGGATGAACGGACCCTGACACGCGACGGTGGACGGTCTTCATGATGATCGGTTTCAGTGCCGGTGGTGTCCACCGGCGATTTGTGGCGGTTGGCGCGATTCAAGCGATCCTTCGCCCGTTGCGAGGTGGGTGGAGCATTATGCGCACCGGGAGGCCGGGACGAGCGGCGTGTCCGACGCGGTTCTCCCCGAAGGGCGGCGGTTCAAGGGTCGGAGGGTCGCGAAGGCTGCTCCGCGAGTATCTCCATGGTGGGCGCGGGTCCGCCTGGCATGGCCAGGGGCCCGGCACGAGATGACTGCGCACACCAAAAGCTTCCCAGCTATCCTGGGGTAAAAGCTACTAAGACACCAACGCCGAGATAGTGGGTATACAAGCGCTGTTAGGCGGAGCAAAAACTATCACGATACGACACCAACGCCGAGATAGTGGGTATACAAACGCTGTTAGGCGGAGCAAAAACTATAACGATACGACACGGTAAATCACTCGTATAAGTAATAACACTTTCAGGTATCCAACCTGAAGCACACCGTTCACATACGATTTTGCTTTTGAACTTAAAAGAGTGGGGCGAAACATTGGACTGCGAGAAAACTTTGCGTTAGGATGTAAAATTTAATACAGTATTTGCATTTATTGTTATTATTTGAAATAAATGGTTGAGTTTCAACATTCTTCACTGCCATTTACGTTTACATGAAGTCTGAAACGCAATGTTTGGGCCACGTGAACACTTCACAAAAATTGAAAACACACAAGAACGTTGACGGACGGTATCATTGTTCATTGGGTTGCATCTACATGTTGCCGAGGTTGTTTAGAGTACTCTGCAGAAATTTTCGTGGGAAGCCCTTACACGTCCTCCATAAAATCCCGATCTCTCCCCATGTGATTTCCATATTTTCTGGAGCCCTGAAGAAACACATTCGTGGCCGTCAATTTGCTTTGAACGAAGTGATTCACGCCTTGATACAGTCAAGGTTCCTAGGGCACAGGTAAAGGCATTTTTACATGAAGGTATTAATACACTACTGGCCATTAAAATAGCTACACCACGAGGATAACGTGCTACAGACGCGAAATTTAGCCGTCAGGAAGAAGATGCTGTCATACGCAAATGATTAGCTTTTCAGAGTATTCACACAAGGTTGGCGCCGGTGGCGACACCTACAACGTGCTGACATGAGGAAAGTTTCCAACCGATTTCTCATACACAAACAGCAGTTGACTGGCGTTGCCTGGTGAAACGTTGATGCGATGCCTCGTGGAAGGAGAAGTGCGTTCCATCACGTTTCCGGATTGTAGCCTATCGCGGTTGCGGTTTATCATATCGCGACATTACTGCTCGCGTTGGTCGAGATCCAATGACTGTTAGCAGAATATGGAATCGGTAGGTTCAGGAGGGTAAAACGGAACGTCGTGTTGGGTCCCTGAGTCAACAGATGGAGACGTTTGCAAGACAACAACCATCTGCACCAACAGTTCGACGACGTTTGCAGCAGCATGGACTATCAGCTCGGAGACCATGGCTGCGGTTACCCTTGACGCTGCATCACAGACAGGAGCGCCTGCGATGGTGTACTCAACGACGAACCTGGTTGCACGAATGGCAAAACGTCATTTTTTCGGATGAATCCAGGTTCTGTTTACAGCGTCATTATGGTCGCATTCGTGCTTGGCGACATCGCGGTGAATGCACATTGGAAGCGTATATTCGTCATCGCCATGCAGGCGTATCACCCGCCGTGATGGTATGGGGTGCCATTGGTTACACGTCTAGGTCACCTCTCGTTCGCATTGACGGAACTTTGAACAGTGGACGTTACATTTCAGATGTGTTACGACCCGTGGCTCTATCCTTCATTCGAACCCTGCGAAACCCTACATTTCAGCAGGATAATGCACGACCGCATGTTGCAGGTCCTGTACAGGCCTTTCTGGATACAGATAATGTTCGTCTGTTGCCGTGGCCAGCACATTCTCCAGATCTCTCACCAACTGAAAACGTCTGGTCAATGGTGGCTGAGCAACTGGCTCGTCACAATACGCCAGTCACTACTCCTGACGTACTGTGGTATCCTGTTGAAGCTGCATGGGCAGCTGTACCTGTACACGCCATCCAAGCTCTGTTTGACTCAATGCCCAGGCGTATCAAGGACGTTGCTACGGCCAGAGGTGGTTGTTCTGGGTGCTGATTTCTCAGGATCTATGCACTCAAATTGCGTGAAAATGTAATCACATGTCACTTCTAGTATAATATATTTGTTCAATGAATACCCGTTCATCATCTGCATTTCTTTGTGGTGTAGCAATTTTAATGGCCAGTAGTGTAATATGCATACCTCGCAAGGTTGCCAACTTAGTTTTAATGGCGAATTTATTGATGCTTAATGCAGGGTTTCCTTCTCAGCAGCATCGAAAGCTCTTTTATTAATCTGTTACTGTCTCAATTACGGCTGTGGAGTTTATTAATCTGTGACGAATTACATATACCCGGTGAAAATCTGTTTTGAGCAGGACCTTCTATTTCGAAAGCCAGATTAATATTCATCCAACAGTCAAGAGTATATGGTGTTCAGTTAGCTTTATTTTTACGAGGTGACAGTTGCTGTTTAATGGATACCCCCGGTACTTAGTCTCGTCGGCTTTCCTGCCCCCACCCCACATCCGGTGACCTCCATACACCTGCCGCTCCCCTGTATGACACAGTTTGTCGGCGCCTACACTGGGTGTGAGCTGGCGCTCTGTGTGTTCGCCGCAGGGCTTCCGCGCTCGCTCCGGCCGTGAGAGCTGGAGCAGTGTGGTCCTCCCCTCCTTCCAGTAATACCCAGCGAGCAGTTTCGCCATCGACCCTCGGCGCGGTGATTAATTAAGGAGCGTGCAGACCTTCCGGGCAGCGGGGCGCGGGTGAATAATTAACGAAAATCCGCCCCCGCGGCTCCACAGTACTCGGCGAGTACGCCCGCGCACGTCCCTGGTTGGACTCTACGTATTTGCACTTGTTTGCCGGCACGTGAGAACGTGCGGTGGAATTTTCAGGACCACCTCTCGTTCCCTGTTTCGTTGCCATGGTGCAGCCGGTGGATTCGACTGATCTACATCAGCATCTACATCTATACTCCGCAAGCCACCTGACGGTGTGTGGCGTAGGGTAACTTGAGTATCTCGATCAGTTCTCCCTCCTATTCCAGTCTCGTATTGTTCGTGGAAAGAAAGATAGTCGGTATGCCTCTGTGTGGGCTCTAATCTCTCAGATTTTATCCTCATGGTCTCTTCGCGAGATATACGTAGGAGGGAGCATACAATGCTTGACTCCTCGGTGAAGGTATGTTCTCGAAACTTCAACAAAAGCCCGTAGGTATGCCTCTGTGTGGGCTCTAATCTCTCAGATTTTATCCTCATGGTCTCTTCGCGAGATATACGTAGGAGGGAGCATACAATGCTTGACTCCTCGGTGAAGGTATGTTCTCGAAACTTCAACAAAAGCCCGTACCGAGCTACTGAGAGTCTCTCTTGCAGAGTCTTCCCCTGGAATCTATCTATCATCTCCGTTACGCTTTCGCGATTGCTAAATGATTCTGTAACGAAGCGCGCTGCTCTCCGTTGGATCTTCTTTATCTCTTCTATCAACCCTGTCTGGTACGGATCCCATACCGGTGAGCAGTATTCAAGCAGTGGGCGAACAAGTATACTGTAACCTCCGGACTGCATTTCCCTAGGATTCTTCAAATGAATCTTAGTCTGGCATCTGCTTTGCCGACGACTAATTTTATATGGTCAATCCATTTTAAATCACTCCTAATGCCTACTCCCAGATAGTTTATGGAATTAACTGCTTCCAGTTGCTGACATGCTATATTGTAGCTAAATGATAAAGGATCTATCTTTCTATGTATTCGCAGCGCATTACACTTGTCTACATTGAGATTCAATTGTCATTCCCTGCACCATGCGTCAGTTCGCTGCAGATCCTCCTGCATTTCAGTACAATTTTCCATTGTTACAAACTCTCGATATACTACAGCATCATCCGCAAAAAGCCTCAGTGGACTTCCGATGTTATCCACAAGGGCATTTATATATACTGTGAATAACAATGGTCCTACGACACTCCCTTGAGGCACACCTGAAATCACTCTTACTTCGGGAGACTTCTCTCCATTGAGAATGACATGCTGTGTTCTGTTATCTAGGAACTCTTCAATCCAATTACACAGTTGGTCTGATAGTCCATATGCTCTTACTTTGTTCATTAAACGACTGTGGGGAACTGTATCAAACGGCTTGTGCAAGTCAAGAAACACGGCATCTACCTGGGAACTCGTGTCTATGGCCCTCTGAGTCTCGTGGACGAATAGCGCGAGCTGGGTTTCACAAGATCGTCTTTTCCGATACCCATGCTGATTCCTACAGAGTAGATGTGACAAGCGAAGACCCTACACGAACATCATTCAAGCATGTTGTCTGAAGCATGCGCATGTAAGTCAAGTCCTACGATACTTGCAGTATAAGAGGTAATCATCAAGTGTTATTTAACACCTCAAAAATAGAGTAACGTAATTAATTTTTTGTCTCTGTTCAGATACACGTCTGCAGTCTTTGCACACGCTGAAGTCCCGGGCCTGAGTGAAGTAGGTCGTCTCTAGAGAAGCCAGAATGAAACGGTGCAGGTAAGTTATGGACTACCGTACTCCAGTTAGTATTCTGCATTTACTGCGGAACAACACTGCAACAAACCATGCTGATTGGTGAAAGTGTATTATAACAATGTAAAGTCATGTGACAGTTTATAAATTTCTTGTGGTTGGGGTCCACACTCAAATAAAATTTCGTAAGAGATGGTGATATGGCGCGCGCCGCTGTCCTGTGATCTTGTTTAGAGCGCGCGCTATAATCCATTATAGTTTGCTGTTCTGGTGCGGGTGGCGCTCCGGTGGTGATTTGCTGTTACGTCGCTGGCGTGTGTTTGCGGTGGCCGGCGGAAAGAGAGATGGTAGTCGGTGAAGTTCGCTCTGCCTGATCTGCTGGTGACTAGCGTTAAGGTTGTTGTACCTCGCAATATGAGCAGAGTGGTCTGGGGCGGAGGCGACCCGCTAGCCATGCGGTGGTGATTAATTGGTGTACTTGTTCTGCCTGCCTGTCTGATGTGGAGGTCCGTTGAGGTCCTGTGATACTCTGGCCCGGAGACAACTAGTTGCTGAATTTTGGAGTCGTCTGCCAGGTTAGGGTGTGGGCTCGGTTGGCTCGTCAGATTTTCCGCTGGAAGCTCCAGCAGCGGTTTCTGAACTTCATTCTGATGCGGGACGGCGTTGTTGGAAGTTTGGCTGTGTGTGTGTGTGTGGCACGTTACGAAATTTGTTGGTACTAATTTGTTTCCTTAACTGGAGCATCTTTTGGTTATCCCGCTGAGTGGGTCGTTGCCCACCCGGTTTGCTCGGCGTTACCTTTGGTGGTGCCTGTTTGTTCCTTTTTGAAGGAATTCACGGAGTTGTGTTCATGTATGGTATATTTGGCATTTGATGTGTTAGGTAAAGTCTGCCCAAGAAAGGCGGTTTTGGACAGTATATGCATAGTGAATTACTGCTGCTTGGTATATGTGGTCTTCTGAGACCTGAACAACACGATATCGTCAATTTGGTTTGTGTAACAGCATTTGCCGGCCGGAGTGGCCGTGCGGTTCTAGGCGCTGCAGTCTGGAACCGAGCGACCGCTACCGTAGCAGGTTCGAATCCTGCCTCGGGCATGGATGTGTGTGATGTCCTTAGGTTAGTTAGGTTTAATTAGTTCTAAGTTCTAGGCGACTGATGACCTCAGAAGTTAAGTCGCATAGTGCTCAGAGCCATTTGAACCATTTCTTGTAACAGCATTTAGTGGTATGTTCTGTATTTTTATCTCACTGTGTTATTATTAACTTGGTGGAATAGTCGCATCTGCTGTCGTTAAGGCACTTCTAAGACTGTGGTTTGACTATTCATCTGCGCTTGGCTTTTATTGTTTTGTTTTAAGAAGCGAGAATTGTTTATTAAGATTTGTGTGTGTTGGCTTCCGGCACTTGTTAAGAGCGCCCGAGTTAACGACGCCGTGGTTATGATGTGCTGTCGGGAAGTTATATTGTTATTTGATTTTTTAATTTTATCTTGTGTTGATACTATCTGTCGTGTGTTACAGAACATAACCTAGGTGCGTAAGTGGTGGGCAGCTGTGGGAGGCATGTCGGGGAGCTCTCAGCGGTTTATTTCGGGGACCGTTTTTGGTGGGAAGTCTACGAAGTGTTGAGAGCTCGATCGCCTGTGATTGCGTTGGGATTTGCCCTTGCCCTTTGGTTGCATTAAATTATTATTTTGTTATTATATTTATTGGTTGTGCGTTGCGTTTCATGGTGCCAAGTGCCATTATCTTTCTCTAGGTTTTTTTATATAAATGATTTTAAATTTTATTGCCAAGTTAACTTATTATTGGATTTTGTTTCTTGGGTAAACTCTAAAAGCACTATTGTAAAAGATTCTTTGATTTTATGGTGGCAAGCCGCCGTCATTGTTTCTTAAAGCTGATTCTTTTAACCATTTATTAAGTTCTGAAAGTTATATGAATTTGTTGTTATTTAAAAGAGTTTAGTATTGGCAATTTAATAAATTGTGTACAGAGTCTACTGTTTGGATATTATTGGGTGGACATCCTTGGATAGTTGTCCTATAAGAACACACATTCCAGATGGAAAAAAATATTTATTTTCACAATTGTAATTTCGGCCGTATGCCTTTATCAAGTGGTATGCTGGAAAACCTAATAAAAAGCAGTGTGTATACATACAGGGTGATTCCGTAATGACGTTACTTTAAGGGATGATGGAGAAGGTTAAATGCATCAATCTGAAGTAAGAGAACCTGGTCTGGAAATGGTCTAGTTTAAATTATAAGCGAAAATCACTTTGGTCGTTTCGACAGCGAAATGCAGGAGGAGGAAATCAGATTCTAACTTCCCGTCGACAGCTAGGTCATTAGAGAAGGAGAAGAAGTTCCGAGCATAAAAAGATAGAGAAGGAAATCGGCCGTGCTCTTTTCAAAGGAACCATCCCAGCAAAGCTACCTGTCCTCCCAAATCAGAGTCCAGTGGTGGAATACATGTACTGGTACATTTCAGACCCATATTTATAGATTTTTTTCTTTTTTTGGTCCATACTACCACCTCTGAAAGATGTCCACCGTACAGTCTTAGCAACAACAGAACCGGTTCTTGTATTGCACTGTCAGATATATTGGAACGGTTTTCCATTTTAACTTTCGACTCGGTCGTTCCCGGTCCCTTATCTCAGATTGATACATTTACCCTTCTCCATCGTCCCTGAAAGTGTGTAACACCATCAAAGAGTCAGCTTCTATAATACCAGGCGTATTCGGAAAGTGAGGTCCGATTAGGTGCGAAATGGAAACCACTTTCAAAATCCGACGGAACTTTGCGCAGATGTGTTGGGCAGTGTCTTTAGTGTGCCTGTCGACCGCTTCACGTAGCTCTTTTCAGGTCAAAGCGCAAAGTGGTCACCTATAAATGTCTAAAACAACAGCGCCTCCCACAAAGCATGTAGATCTGGTGAGAGATTTCGCCTGAAGCTATGCAGCCCACATAACATAAATGTCATGCATTTCTTTTTTCGAGACAATTTTCAGCCGCATTGCGGAGTTTTCGATGGGAGGTGTTTGATCACCCACAATACAGCCCTTAATTGGCTCCCTCCGTTGTTCATCTCTGCTCACATGAACTGCTGGCTACGAAGACAACATTTTGGCACAAACAACTAAAGGCAGACCAGCGTAGAGAATTGGCAAAAAGCACAGGCGGCTGCTTCCCGTGACGAGGGTACTGGAAAGTTTGTATAACGCGACGACAAATGTAAGTCGGAGCAACGACTATGTAGAGACGTAGCTGGAAGGTGTGGCTAACTGCTGCGAATAACAAATTTTTCATTTTTAGTGGGATTTTCATTTCGCGACCGATCGGACCTTACTTTTCGAACAGCCCTCGCAGCACTAACAGCATGCAATACGTACGGCAGTTCTCACGAAAAATTGTCAAAAATAACACGTTACTTACACTGTGCTTTAGCACGTGTCAGAATCTAAAATCTTCTGGTATATCTATAAAAGGCACCGTAATATCTGTGTACTGTCATAATAAATACTTTTTTCATTCCACACTTTGTATCATATTACTATACTCTAATATATAATCCCGAATTTTGGAAACTAATTTAGAAACGCTACTGAGGTACGAAAGTAAGATCTCTGAGGAGAGTAAAAATATGACCTCTGAATACGGTTTCCCGCCAGTTATCTCAGTTTTCATATGAGCAGTGTACACAAATATGGTTTGATGGGATTCATGTTCCGAGGGTTCTCTCCTTCTTGACGTTATCTTCTTGCTCGTTTCGGTGGGAGCCAGCCTTCTACCCTGCCGTCTGCTTTTGCTGTGAAATGACCGCTGTTATGTTGGTTCACAAACATGGTTTGTCATCCTAATTACAAATCGGTTTAACTTCCGACCGATAATGAATTCACAGAACCTGATAATAACATGTATTGACTCTGTACTGTTACGGGTAAAAAAAAAGTTTTGTTCGATACATAGATCTCCCTAGGCATCGAGACCCACGATCATGGAATTTCGCCGTGAGGCAGATCTATGGCACGCCACACTCCTCTGCAGATCCTGAGAGCCTGCCTGCTCTGACGTTACGAGCAGCCGTCCGACTTCCTCGGAATAACTCTAACGTAATTCACCACTGATGGAATTGTCTCATTTTGAGAGTACTTCTTGCAATTTACTTTTTATTTGTATTCCTTTTATCAATAAATCTTCACATCAATCCAAACAGAATCTAATTTTCTTTACCCTGCACCTATTATTATTTATACCGAGTCTTCCGCAACTCAGATCCCAGGAACACACCTCGCAATCTCAGCTCAGCAGTAAGGATGAATGTCACCGACTCCCACTGACCACCAAGCGCATTTATAACCTTACAATGTTAAGGAAGTGAACAATGGTAACACCTTATATAATTTATTCCATCTTCACTATATACGTTGATCCTTGCTTGTTTAATATAGTTCCATTCTTATAGTTAAAGGACCCAGCATACATACACGACGCTAACTTGTACATGTGTCAGAAGATTTTTAGATTTTGACATGCACTAAAGTACAGTAATGTATTATTTTTGGCACTTTTTCGTAATATAAATGTCATATGTATGGCATGATGTTAGTGTCATTATATACACTGCTGGCCACCGTAAATGCAACACCCTGAAGGAAGCATCCGACTCAAGTGAAATTTACACCATGAGTTTGCAGCGATGAGATATGCAACTGATTAGAATTTCAGCGCAGACGCACATCACGCGCGCCTGTGGCGCCACCTCATAGCGCCATTTAAGGCTTGGCTATTTCGACGAGTGTACGTTCGGCACGTGTGTTTACCTTGTGGTTGTTTCACAAGACGATCAGTTATGCCTCGTAGACAACAGCGAACGTCTTTTGATCAAGTATCCGAGTTCGACAGAGGAAGGATAGTGGCTTACCGAGATTGTGGGTTATCATACAGAGAAATCGCTAGTCGTGTTGGACGAAACCAAACAACTATAATGCGGATATGTGACCGTTGGATGCAGGAGGGTACGACGGACCGACGTGGTCGATCGGATCCACCTCGGTGCACCACTGCACGTGCTGATAGGCAAATTGTGCGCATGGCAGTGACGGATCGCTCAGTGATATCCCGAACCATAGCACAGCACATTGCGTCTGTAGCGCATTATCCAGTGTCTGCGCGTACCATTCGACGCCGTTTACAGCAGAGTGGTCTGTCCGCAAGACGTCCATTGCTTCGTCTACCATTGACGCAGAACCACAGGCGTCTCCGTCGCCAATGGTGTGATGACAGACGGATGTGGACGGCAGAATGGAATGACGTTGTCTTTACTGACGAGGCACGCTTCTGTCTGCAGCACCACGATGGTCGGATTCGAGTGTGGAGACACCGTGGAGAGAGGATGCTGGACAGCTGCATTATGCACCGCCACACTGGTCTTGCACCGGGTTTTATGGTATGGGGCGGTATTGGATATTACTCTCGCACGCCTCTAGTACGCATTGCCGGTACTTTAAATAGCCGGCGCTACATATCCGAGGTGCTGGAGCCAGTTGTCCTTCCTTACCTTCAGGGAGCGGCCACAGCCATATTTCAACAGGATAATGCGCGACCACACGTGGCACGCATTGTCCAAAGGTTCTTCGTCCATAACCAGATTGAATTGCTTCCCTGGCCGGCTCGCTCTCCGGATCTTTCGCCGATAGAAAACATGTGGTCCATGGTTGCTCAACGAGTGACCCAGATTACATCCACAGCTGCCACACCAGATGATCTTTGGCAACGTGTGGAACCTGCTTGGGCTGCTGTACCCCAGGAACACATCCAACGTCTCTTTGACTCAATGCCGAGACGTGTGGCAGCGGTGATGTCCAACAATGGCGGCTAATCTGTCTACTGATTCTGGCAGGAACCACATGTCACAGACGTCTGTAAACGTAATCATTTGATACTTGGTCAACATGTTATCTACAAAATAAATTTTGTTGTGCTACCTCTTGTCTTTCTTGGTGTTGCATTTACGGTGGCCAGCAGTGTATTTCCCCATATAAACTGCTGGAAAAAATTAGTACATCCTTTTAGAGGTTTCCAATTAGCTCAAGATTCATTGTTGCAATAGTGCACATGGATTACATGCACAGAGCAACAGCGCAAGCGGTTCTGAGGTACCAGGTATCGAACCATGCTGAAATTTTGGAAATTTGTGCTAAGTTGCTATGGGACCAAACTGTTGAGGTCATCGGTCCCTTCGCTTACACACTGCTTAATCTAACTTAACCTAACTTACGCTAAGGACAAACACACATCTATGGCTGAGTGAGGACTCGATCCTCCTACGGGAGAATCCGCGCGGACCGTCGTAAGGCGCCTCAAACCGCGCGGCTACCTCGCGCGGCGACCCATGCTGAAACACCCAAATTAGCACGCGGTGTAGCCTCCACGGGCGACAATGCAGGTGCTAACTCTGGCGTCCAGTCGACCGTACTGATGGCGAATACTGTCCTGGGATACATTATGCCACACCTACCCGACCTGTTCTGTAAGGGTTCTCGGTTGATGGGTCGCATGAGTCACTTCTCGTCCTATCATATCCCACACCTGCTCGATCGGCGACACGTCCGGAGATCGTTACGGCCAGGGATGTTGCTGTAAGTCTTGCACAGAACGTTCAGTATCACGGGCAGAGTGTTGGCGACCATTATCCTGAATGAGATTTTCACTCTGTAGCGGAGTGTGCGCTGATATGAAACTTCCTGGCAGATTAAAACTGTGTGCCGGACCGAGACTCGAACTCGGGACCTTTGCCTTTCGCGGGCAAGTACTGTACCATTATACCATCTACCCAAGTACGACTCATGACCCGTCCTCGTAGCTTCAATTCTACCAGTACCTCGTCTCCTACCTTCCAAACTTCACAGGAGCTCTTCTGCGAACCTTGCAGAACTAGCACTCCTGGAAGAAAGGATATTGCGGAGACATGGCTTAGCCACAGCCTGGGGGATGTTTCCAGAATGAGATTTTCACTCTGCAGCGGAGTTGGAACAACAGATCACCTTCCTGTTGCAAAAACGGCAAAAGAACGAGTCTAACACCTGCTCGATCGGAGGCAAGTCCGTACATCGTGTTGGCTAGGGACGTTCAGTGTAAGGGGCAGTGTTTGCGAGCACTATCCTGTTGAAACAACCTATCACCTTCCTGTTGTAAGACGAGCAAAAGAATGAGTCTAAAAGAATTCTGCACGTACCGAGTGTTGGTTAACGTCCCCTCCACAAGCACAAAAGCTGAACGAGAGTTGTAATTTATCGCACCCCAGACCGTATTGGGCCTGGAGAGTGTTGGACGAATGCCCTCGAGAAGACAGTGCTTACCAGGTCTACGTCGTAACCGCAAAAGCCCACCACTTTGGTGCAGGCAGAATCTGCTTTCATCGTTGAAGATCACGGCGCCCCATTCCATCTTCTATGTGATCTTTTGACGGCAGCAGTTTAGTCGTGCATGTCGATGCTGTGAAGTGAGTGGAAGGTGGGCTAGAGGTGTGCGTGTCCGAAGTCCCGTTGCTAACAACCACTTCGCTACAGTTCTTGTTGACATGTCTGGGCTGTGGTAGCTGTCCTTACGATACGACGATCGTGGGGGCGGGGAGGGGGGGGGGGGGAGCGTCTGTGTTGCATGGACGTTCAGACCTCGTCTACGGTTGTGAGAACGTTCACGTGACCACTCATACCAACATCGTACCACAACTGACGCAGCATGTCCAGCTCGTGTGGCAATTCTACGAAAGGGCCATCCCGCCGCTCAGAGGGTCACTATTTGACACCTTTCAATTTCTATCTGTTGGCTGTAGGAAGCACGAGTGCGTTTCCATGGCATCGTTGCTTGCTTGCTTCACACTTCTGCACCACGCTGAGCCTTCTCGGTGTGAGCATTCCGTATAAAAGTGTATACACAGATGGCGCTCCGGTGGCTATGCCACTACGCTGTTTGCGGACGACAGTGAAACCATTATCATTATATCCACAATCCACCAGGCGACAAACACCGTCATCGGATAAAAATCGACGTCGTCTTTCCAGGTTCACTATTTTATTTCCCCAGCAGTCTAAACAAGGTGCATCCAGAAAGTAAGTTCTGATGACCGATAAAGAAAACAAAAACCGCTAAGTACGAAATATTTATATAGATTCACTGGCTAATTCTCACCATAGCCGCCACAATTGTTGAGACCTACGAGGTGTGACAATAAACTAATGAGACTTATTTTCTTTGCAAGACGTGGCAACCCTGCAGGCTTGCAAAGGCACAATATCTTTGACCTTGGTCATTAAGCTGCTTCTAGTCCAAGCGGCACATCGATGCAACTGCTCACGCGTGAGTTGTGCTGTAATCAGTTAACACATGTGTGTCTCTCGTCACAGAAATGAAACCACATAATACTGCGCAACAGTATGCCATTTCTTTTTGCGTTAAATTGGGTGAAAACGCGACGACAACTTACGGTAAGCTTCAGAAGGCTTTTGGAGAGGAGGTTATATCAAGGGCTCAAGTTTTTCGTTGACATAAAATGTTTAGTCAAGGCAGAACGAATGTTGAAGATGAAGACAGCAGTGGACGACCATCAACCTCACGGATGGATGTCAACTTGGCCAGGAAAAATGATTGCAGAAGAACTGAGCATCAATCGAGAAACGGTTCGTCTAATAATAATTGAAGATCTTGATATGAGAAAGATTTGTGCAAAAATGGTCCCCAGAAATCTAACACCACAACAGCGAGAAACACAGAAAAATGTGGTAGCCGATCTGTTAGAAAAAACGGAAACCAATCCAGAATTGTGGAGCTGTGTTATCACTGGTGATGAAAGCTGCTTCTTCAATATTATCCAGAGATAAAACGCCATCGTTTGCAATGGTGCTCAAAGGGGGCACCCAGACCAAAAAAAGCTCACATGTCAAAGTCACAAGTGAAATGAATGCTTGTGTACTTCTTTGATTCCAGGGGAATTGTTCATAAAGAGTGGCTGCCTCCTGGACAAACAGTTAACCAATATTACTTCAAAGAAATTTTAGAAAGACTTCATAAAAGAGTTCTTTGTGTCCGTGC
This sequence comes from Schistocerca piceifrons, assembly GCF_021461385.2. Classification (NCBI taxonomy): domain Eukaryota; kingdom Metazoa; phylum Arthropoda; class Insecta; order Orthoptera; family Acrididae; genus Schistocerca; species Schistocerca piceifrons. The sequence continues at coordinate 481,360,225 of NC_060143.1, read as the reverse complement.
CAACATTGCTGATAATTGGATTCTGCATCACGATAATGCGCCATCCCATACTGCTCTGTCAGTACAGCAATTTGTAACCTCAAAACAAATTTCAGTACTACCACAGCCATCTTATTCACCAGATATCGTTCTGTGCAACTTTTTTCTATTTCCAAGAGTCAAAACGGCGGCCAAGGGATACCATTTACAAACAACACAAGATTTCCAAAAAGTTGTGACGAGGGTCTTGGAGGATATTACAGAAGATGAGTTCCAGAAATGTTACCATGAATGGTAGAAGCGCTGGAAAAAGTGTGTGCCATCAGAAGGGAACCACTTTGAAGGGTGCAACATTAAACTTGACTAAAAAGGTAAGCAACATTTTTTTCACATCAGTCTCATTACTTTATTGTCGCACCTCGTATACTAAATTGGTGCACCATCAGTTGTATGCCCAGGTTACAGGAGCCCGAAGCCAGCGTCTGGAGCCACGAAGTCACTTCATTCGTTGTGGAACTTTTTCCCCACAGAAGGCTTCATGAGACAGAAGAGATGAAAGTCAGTTGGGGCGAGGTCGGGGCTGTAGAGTGGATGCTCGAAAATCTCCCATCCAAACTGATTCAACACATTTCGTGTGGCATTGGCGGTATGGGGTCTTGCATTGTCATGCAGAAGCGTAATACCTCTAGTCAAGCCCCTACGTGACATTCTTCGCCAAGTCAGTAATGTTTCGGGAAATATGTTGCGTTGAGGTATGAATACGCAGAGAAGGGCTAACATCAAGTTTCAGGGCTTGATTCCTTCGGCGTCATAAATAAAAATTTACCCCTCGCACTTCCAGAATCTAAAAATTTAGTCAGTCATGATAATGAAAGCGAAGAAGAGACTGCGACAGAACAGCAAGATTTTTGGAGCTGTTATTAGTTTGCGAAAGGTCTCTCACTTCAAAGGTCCAAAGTTATGCATCATCCTGTGAGTTCACTGTCAACCTACTGTTTAGGAAGCACTGTACAAAAATAACCACTAATAGAGACGAAAGAACAGCTCATACCAATAAGGGTGAATGCCAGGACTGCGCGCTTCCACCGTAGTTGTTCAGAAGGATTAACGTATTAAGAGAAAGGACGAAAGTAATTTGATTAAACAGGGGAAGGCCACATCGCAAACTATTTGTTGATTATATTGCTTCATTAACAGATTCAGGAAAGAAAACTAATTCTGAATCTTCTATAAGCTGCACTGAAACAGTAATTACACATATAATGTGAACGCTGATAACGCAAACATTTTAGCAGATATTACACTCAGAATATCCCGAATCGATCAGACGAAACAGCTTCGGCCTTTAGGAGACCTCATTTCCGGAGGAGACAAATGTATTCCTAAACTATAAACCGGGTAGTCCTTGTGAAACTGCATTGCAGGAAAATGGGAAATTCTTTGAAGCTCGTCACTATAGTGCAGTTTCGTAAATCATTTGGTTGGAATGTGCTCTTCAGCAGACAAGAGTTAAAAATATTGCAAAAAAGGTATACATCAGATAAGAGCGACCGAAGTGTGCATACTGACGAAAGTTATCAAAGCTAGAGGCCGAGAAAAACAAGATGCTTTGAAATAAAGCTGTTTGTGCTGTTTACTGCATTTCAATCCCTTTACGTAATAGTAAATAGAAACATTTTACAATAAATATTCCAAGAATCGTTCTCTCCATCCTTTTTCAAATACAAATTCAAACGTCCTTTTCGCGTATCAAGAAGGCTTTCGCAAGAGTATTGGGATGTATCTTCAAGGGTTTTTCAACATTTTCGTGCGCTGTCCCGTGAATCAAACAAAATTGTGACCATTTGTACCGCCCTGCATTGTTTACTTTCAGTATTTTATATTGGTCTCATTTCGTACTGGTCTCACATATTTGAGCTATGTTCTGAGACGCACAAGCAACTTGTAAGCAGTGTCTTTCGTAGCCTGAGTGCATTTTGCCAGTAACCTCCAAATGAACCGAAATACGCGTACTGCCTTACCTAGAACTGGGCTTATGTTCGATTTCGAAAAAAATGGCTCTAAGCACTATGGGACTAGACATCTGAGGTCATCAGTCGCCTAGACTTAGAACTACTTACACCTAACTAACCTAAGGACATCACACACATCCATGTCCGAGGCAGGATTCGAGCCTGCGACCGTAGCAGCAGCAGCACGGTTCCCGACTGAAGCGCTTAGAACCGCTCGACCACAGCGGCCGGCTCGATTTCGACACCTCACAGTAATCCTATTTGGTATGGGTGGCATACAATTAAACTGGAATCATGACATGGGAAATGTTGGGGTAGCGAAACAAAGACTGCCTTTTACTGGCAGAACACTTAGAAGATGCAACAAATATGCTTAAGAGACTGCCTACACTAGGCCTGTCCGTGGCTTCGCGTATGGGATCCTTACCAGGTAGGTTAGATGGAGCACACAGAAGAGTAGCTCGTTTTGTAGTATCACGAAGTAGGAGACAGTGTTGTGACAAGCACGTTGGGGTGGCAGTAATTAAACCAAAGACGTTTACGATGCGGCGAGATCTTTTCACGAAATTCAATCGCCAACTTCATCCTCCGAATGCCAATATTTTTTAGTCTCTCCTACACAGGGAGAAACGACGAATATATATATATATATATATATATATATATATATATATATATATATATATATATATATATATATATCAACAGCTCTAAAGAAAGATAAAAAAATTAATACCAAAAATCTAAAAGAATATCAAGACATAATTAAATTTAACAATCTTAATTCACCTACTGTCCACGGCGTTGCCGCAGTGGTAACAACGGTTCCCGTCAGATCACCGATGTTAAGCGCTGTCGGGCTGGGGTAGCACTTGGATGGGTGACCATCCGGTCTGCCGAGCGCTGTTGGCAAGCGGGGTGCACTCAGCCCTTGTGAGGCAAACTGAGGAGCTACTTGACTGAGAAGTAGCGGATCCGGGAGTGTGTGTGCTGACCACGTGCCCCTCAACATCCGCATCCAGTGACGCCTTTGGGCTGAGGATGACAAGGCGGCCGGTCGGTACCGTTGGGCCTTCCAAGGCCTGTTCGGACGGAGTTAACGTTAATTCACTCACTAAATTTAAAGAAAGAGGAGCAGCCATATTTGACGATCCTCAAATGGAATCATTACATACCAGTGCCATGATTTAGGTTTCTTTTTTCCTATGTGTATTCGAGAATGGAACGGTCGAGAAGACCGAAATTGTTTCTATCAACCCTCTGCTAAACTGCAAATAAATGGTTCAAATGCCTCTGGGCAATATGGGACTTAACTGCTAAGGTAATCACTCCCGTAGAACTTAGAACTACTTAAACCTAACTAAACTAAGGGCAGCACACACATCCATGCCCGAGGCAGGATTCGAACCTGCGACCGTAGCGGTCGCGCGGTTCCGGACTGTAGCGCCTAGAACCGCTCGGCCACCCTGGACGGCGCTAAACTGCAGAATAATCATGCAGATGTAGATGTACCTACGAATTTATACATCCAGGTATTTACATAATTTGGCTGATTCCAATTGTAAATCACTGATACTGTTGTAAGGAATGTTATTCTGGCGGAGTTCACATAAACTGTGCAGTGGACAGCGTGCAGTCACACCACTATCACAGCGAAGTTCCGCGCTAGCGTTGTTTCGCTGCCACTCATGATCAGGATCTCGAGAACTGGAGGCCAGAGAAATTCCCAACGCCAAGCGTCGTCTTCCCACTCCGCTCCCTGCACGCGGTTACCTGCACGGCCGGTGATCCTTCGGCAAGCATCTCTTTACCCCTGCCGGCGTAAAGTTTCAGGGGATAATGCGTTTCCGAACCGGCAGCGGAGGGAGAAAGCGGCGCCGTGACGTCTGCTCGGCGAGTGAGGCCGGGGTCCTTGACCTTTCTCGCCTCGCGGGACCCCTCGACCTCTTCCGCGCCGCCCCTCCGCTGATTCTAGCCGAGTGCCACTCTCTTCGTGCTCCGGACTTTTACCGCCCCCTCTTTCCTTCCTTCCTTTCTTCCTTCCCGCCTTCCTTCGCTCGTTTCTTTGCTCTTCCCGCCCTATCTCCTGGTGCTGGGGCGGGTGTGTTCTAACTCTGCAGCATCTCGCAGCGACGCGTCCGGGGACCCGTACTCACAGCGGGACTGTTTTTCTATACAAACGTCGCAGCGGTGCCATTCCATCTGAACTTGCCACGACACCCATGACCTATCTCCTCAGCCGTCGCAGTTTTACTAGCACACCCATACTTCTAATTTATTTATTTGCCGTCTGTTTTAACCATGGTTCCTGTGTCACAAAATGTCATTCCTGGAAGAAGAAAAAAGCTCTCAAACAGTCAACAATGCTTCGGGATAGAACAATCGTGTGAGGCATAACTAGCTTCAATTACACACCGTATCTCGCAACTAGTAGTTCGATGTACACTACTGGCCACTAAAATTGCTACACCAAGAAGAAATGCAGATGATATACGGGTATTCATTGGACAAATATATTATACTAGAACTGACATGTGACTACATTTTCATGCAATATGGGTGCATAGATCCTGAGAAATCCGTACCCAGAATAACCACCTCTGGCCGAAATAACGGCCTTGATACGCCTCGGAGCTTGGATGGCGTTTACAGGTACAGCTGCCCCTGCAGCTTCAACACGATACCACAGTTCATCAAGTGACTGGCGTATTGTGACGGGCCAGTTGCTCTGCCACCATTGACCAGACGTTCTCAATTGGTGAGAGATGTGGAGAATGTGCTGGCCAGGGCAGCAGTCGAACATTCTCTGTATCCAGAGAGGCCCGTACAGGACCTGCAACATACGGTCGTGCATTATCCTGCTGAAATGTAGGGTTTCGCAGGGATCGAATGAAGGGTAGAGCCACGGGGCGTAACACATATGAAATGTAACGTCCGCTATTCAAAGTGCCGTCAATGCGAACAAGAGGCGACCGAGACGTGTAACCAATGGCACCCCATACCATCACGGCGGGTGATACGCCTGCATGGCGATGACGAATATACGCTTCCAATGTGCATTCACCGCGATGTCGCCAAACACGGATGCGACCATAATGATGCTATGAACAGAACCTGGAATCATCCTAAAAAATGACGTTTTGCCATTCGTGCACCCAGGTTCGTCGTTGAGTACACCATAGCAGGCGCTCCTGTCTGTGATGCAGCTTCAAGGGCAACCACAGCCACGGTCTCCGAGCTGACATTCCATGCTGCTGCAAACGTTGTCGAACTGTTCGTGCAGATGGTTGTTGTCTTGCGAACGTCCCCATCTGTTGACTCAGGGATCGACATGTGGCTGCACGATCCGTTACAGCCATGCGGATAAGATGCCTCTCATCTCGACTGCTAGTGATACGAGGCCGTTGGCGTCCAGTACGGCGTTCCGTATTATCCTTCTGAACCCACCGATTCCATATTCTGCTAACAGTCATTAGATCTCGACCAACGCGAGCAGCATTGTCGCGATACGATAAACCGCAATCGTGATAGGCTACAATATGATCTTTATCAAATTCGGAAACATGATGGTACGCATTTTTCCTCCTTACACGAGGCATCACAACAACGTTTCACCAGGCAACGCCGGTCAACTGCTGTTTGTGTATGAGAAATCGGTTGGAAACTTTCCTCATGCCAGCACGTTGTAGCTGTCGCCACCGTCGCCAACCTTGTGTGAATGCTCTGAAAAGCTAATCATTTGCGTATCACAGCATCTTCTTGCTGTCGGTTAAATTTCGCGTCTGTAGCACGTCATCTTCGCGGTGTAGCAATTTTAATGGCCAGTAGTGTAGTAGTTCGAAGCACTCAAGTAGAGTTCATTTGCAGCTTTTCGCAGGGCTTCTACACTGTATTACTCCGCAAGGCCAACAAATTACCAGGTGACGGTGGCAACACCGTCAGATTTACGCCAGAGAAACTGGGAGGAGAGGTACAGGGATTGGTCAAAATTACGGAACACCAAAAACACAACATGGATAATACTGTATAGAAGAGCACTGGCGTAAAACAGCTTCTTGTCGTCTCGGAATGGGTAAATACAGGTCCTGTACGGTTTTCAAGGGAATTATGTACCATCATTCCTGAAAAATAGTGGCAGGTTCAGGAAACGTTGGTGGAGGTGGATAGCTATCAAACACTCTTCTCTCCAAAGTAGACCACAAAGGCCCAATAATATCGAGATCTGTGATTGGATGTCCAGGGTAGATTCGATAATTCATCTTCGTGTTGGCAAAACCAGTTCTGAACGTCGAGAACTGTGTGTTGTTCTGGAGAATAGCATCACTATTGGGGAACAAATGTTGCATCACGAGATGGTATAATCAGCCAAAATGGTCACAAAATCCTTGAACTGAAACATTTCTGGACAGTCAACACGGTCACATAATCATCGAATTGATACATTTCTAGACGATGTTCCAAGTCACGAAGTTTTGTTAAACTTAAGCTTCAAAATTTTAAACCAAGTTTCAGAAAAGATCTTAGAAACGTGTCGGCTTCTGAAAGTAGCGGAAAATGGGGATGAATGGTATAAACCAGTAGTAGGGCGAGTAACAGTAAAAAGTTGCCTTTATTAGATTCCTCATTGTGTTACCCCTAACTGTATTACGTCCATTACTTTACAGATTGTTACGAGTTACTCTGCTTATCAAGTGATCTAGAGCGCCTTCTTCCTAGCATATCGAACCTTCATGATTCTCAGAAGAATATCCACGATTCCGAATCAGATCTATCTGGCTGGAATGTTGCCTTTCGGCAGTCCTTTTTTTTCGCCGATTTTGTGCGATTTTTCTTTCGAGCATACAGCGTACAAATCTCATATCTCTTCCTCATATCGTCCATACTAACTTCCTCTGGACGATAAACGGTTCAAAATCCAAAGTGGACTACTATAAAATAATGTCCTAAAATTCATTGTACAGCGCGCTATCGGTGAGACACAGTCGCAGCTAAAGAAATTCGCCGCCTGCGGCATCTTGTCTGTTGAGCATCCGCCGCAGTCTTGGATCTGGGGATAAATTACGAAAAATCCGGCGACATACGCCACACGCGAAGGGACCCGCTCTCCGGGCAGATCTGAGAGACTACATCCGACGGGCGGTGTTCGCACGTTAAAGGTAAATGAAGGGTCTGAGATCGGCAGGTCGGATGCGTCAAAAATATCCGCTGAACTGGGCCGCCGTTGTGGCTCGTCGCAGAAATATTTTCGTGTGTAATCAGCTAAAGTGTCACGATCCAAAAAGCACGTCTCCGCATACGTTCGACGTCTTCTGTCATACCTACTTAATAACGACTGCAAACTCTTGAGAAATAGTCTACAGTTTATCGAAAGAGCATCCTGTTTGCGATTTCCTATATGATTTCCGTTACCGCTCGTTGCACTTTCCCAAAACCCTTCCAACAAATCTAAATATTCCATTATGTTTCCTAATCCCGCTTGTTCGCCCCAGAACATATAGGTTCTTAGTATTGCCCCTAATTATTTAGATTCCACGGACTCCAGATGTTCGTCATTAATCTTCTAATGGAATACTATTGAATTCCTCGTCTGTAATAGGCTGTGTCTTCCATTTATTTACATTTAGAGATAAGTGCCGTTCCTTACAGCAAGTGGAAATTTTTCCAAGTATTCCTCCATTTCCTTATCATCGTCGAATGACAAAACTTGCCCGTAGACATTAACGTCCTTACAGCTGACCCTCCGTGATATATTGTTTATGTGTACTGACAACACCAGTGGTCCTCTTACGTGCGCTTCTTTGGGACACACTCAAGTTGACTTTCAATCTTTTCAACATTCGACATGCAATGTAAGATACTGGCTTTTTCTGTCAGATTTGGTTCCATGGGGAAGCAGTTGTGTCCAGCGACTGTATTCATTTCTCGTATTAAAGGGTACAGCAATCAGTCTCAAATGATGTTTACTGCATATCTAAATTTCGGTCAGTGTGTGGCCATATTCAGTGCAGTAAAAGTCAAACATCAAAACCACTTGAATATGAACACAATCTCAACTGGACTGTTGATGTCTTGAGGTGCGAACTACGTATGCAACAAACAATATTTGCGATTGATTGCTGTAACTTTTTATTAATGATACTAGATTCTACTAGTATAAACTTCTTCGAGCCAGTCATGTCTGTCTGTCAACACACTCAGTACGATCGCATCCTCGTCATCAAGCGATATATGGTATTACTCAGAAAGGCGAACTGGTTACCCGTCTGCAGCAGAAAGTAACATAGTCATGTGACAGTACAGTCACGTTCCAATTCAAAGCAACGTGCGCTGTCACTTCGCAGCACGAGAGCGAAAAGTGGCCGCGAAAAGTGATCACAAAAACCGATAGTGGAAAATACCGAGGCAACTTGCTGTTTAAGTTTTTAAATTTACTGACAACGGGAAAGATGTGACTAGTGCTGACAGAGAAGACGCCGTAAGGTGCAAGTAAATGTCGACGAGCAAAAGTTAAGTAAGTCAGTAGTGTGCAAAGGAAGAAGGGATGCGAAGGGCCGAAACAGAATACGCAAAACGCACACATCACATATTTCATTTATGACACAGAAAATATGTTATTAGACAGTAATTTCTGTGATACTATGAACAACAGAAGGAGATATCGTATTTGCAAAACCTGCACAGCTTTTGTCACACAAACCTGGGGTTCCAGGCTACCAAGGATATTCTGACAAAAACTAGTTTATTTACGCCAGTGGTTCCAAATCTTTCTGAGACAATTATCCCTGAGTACAACCAAGTATTAGCTGGTATTTCTCCTCCTCCCCCCCCCCCCCCTCCAGCCATAATGAACATTAGCATGTGACTGAACTTAAAAATGAAAAACAGTTTTGTCTGAACGCTTTTACCTTTAAAATGACGAAAGATAAATGATATTTAGTTTTTTTGGATGTTTTACTAAACCACGATCTAATGAGTCATTTAGACAACAGGTACTGCTGGTTTATAGAATGATAAAACTATTTCCAGCGTGTCACTAGTGCTACTTACAACTACTTCTCGGAAAAGACCGTCAAGTTTCCACATTGAGGATACGTACTTGTTACAGAACATGCTTCCTCTGCATCACACCTGTCCATAGTTATACGTGCTCCAGCTACACCCTGCACCTCCATTTAAAACCAACAAAGTTAAAACGTGTGCACTATACTAAGTCTGTACATTACTTGACTACCGGAGTCCTTACTTCGGAGGAAGCAAAAATTGGAAGACTTTAGGCTGTCAGTGCTTTGTATCTCACCACTTCCATTAATAATAAAAATATTGTGTAGGTCCCACAGCAGTGCGGTAACCATCACATAGTTACTGTTGTGCTGTCAATTAGTGCACTTATTTTTTGCAAAGTGAACAATGAAGCAATTTATGATCCGTTATGGGAACTACCTGCACCTCGGAAACGGCATTTTCATTAAATATTTAAGCACATGTGTTGTATAATGTCTCAATTTTAATCTCATAGAAGCATGGTATGAAGTGCAAAGTCTGTGTATAGTGAGGAGAGTATGTGATTGTGGTATCACATATTGATACCACCACAGAGGCATCATAGTTGGCAATGGAACAGCAAGTTACCCATTTGAGGCGCATAGCAATCACATGGGATCTGGCGGACCCAATGGTGCGTGCCGGATGAGCCACGCCTCCAGCGGCTCCGTACCACGAGTCCTCTCTGCCGCCATGATGCAGGACAGCCAGAGGCAGTGGTACAGCCCACTCTCACTTGGAGCCTCATCTCTATGGCATCATCGTCTGTGCTTAGTACAGCAAACCTCAACCTCCTTGCTCTTATATGAGCTGAACACTAACTCTTGCTGCATTATTTGTAATGAATCTTCGTACACTTGGAGAAACACAATTTAACTAAATCTTCTGTTTGTTGTATCAACTTCTTCGTTAATCATTTTTGTTCCTGTCCAACTTTCCTATGATAACAGCTGCTGCACCAATCTGTACCCCACCTCTGCTTACCATTGTGAATGAAGTCGTACGAAATACGGGTCAAATGGCTCTAAGCACTATAGGACTCAACATCTGAGGTCATCAGTCCCCTAGACTTAGAACTACTTAAACCTAACTAACCTAAGGACATCACACACATCCATGCCCGAGGCAGGATTCGAACCAGCGACCGTAGCAACAGCGCAGTTCTGGACTGAAGCGCCTAGAACTGCTCGGCTACAGCGGACGGCGTACAAAATAGTGATGAAGAAGATGATCATAGTTTCGTTTCACACCACATTGTGTCATGTAGTAATTCTAGTATTTAAGAAATATAGAAATTGGTAAATTGTGTAATCAGTATTACAGTCTTACGAAAAGTAATAATAATAATGATCTTTTGAAAATAATTTAGATCTATGGCCTAAACACTATTGAACCCTTTTGGTTTTTTTTTTTTTTTTTTTTACCTCTCAGAGAATTTCATTTTCCTCCTTGGCCGGTAATTACAGGCAGGTTCGAAACCACTGCTTTAGATGAACCATGGATTCGTACATGCTGTAAATAAATTATCGAAGGTGACAGTGCGCGAGGAGTAGTGCCACGCAAAGTTTCATTTTGTTGCGATTGCCGCTTCCCGTTTCGTGTTCACCTTTCCTCCGTAACTGTAACAGGAAAATTTCGCCCTATCTCATAGAAACGCACAGAAAAGAGACAAGCAAAGCGAAACTTTCGATACCAATTAAGGAGCACAAACGTTTCTCTATAGTTCCATTCACTAAAGTTTCCAAGTAACTGGCTCAGTTCCTACTGCCGCCGTACCATCAAAGCCTAAATCATTGTAAGTAGGCTGTTTAAGGTTTTATGTTGGTAACGCCACGTAGCGCTCTGTATGAAAATCTCTGACTGCGCTGTGCGCAGTCTGTGGCTGGTTAGACTCATCGTTGGAATATTCGCCAGCGTTGCGTGGCGCAGTTGGATGTGAGCCGCCAGTAGTGGTGGATGTGGGGAGAGAAATGCCAGTTCTGAGAGGGTACTATGAGCGGACGATCTGGACGTGTGTCCGTCAGAAAAAGGAAATTTGTAAGACTGGATGTCATGAACTGATATAACTTTTGAACACTATTAAGGTAAATACATTGTTTGTTCTGTATCAAAATCGTTCATTTGCTAACTATGCCTATCAGTAGCTAGTGCCTTCAGTAGTTAGAATCTTTTATTTAGCTGGCAGTATTGGCGCTCGCTTTATTGCAGTAGTTCGAGTAACAAAGATTCTTGTGAGGTAAGTGATTCATGAAAGGTATATGTTATTGTTAGTCAGGGCCATTCTTTTGTAGGGATTATTGAAAGTCAGACTGCATTACGCTAAAAATATTGTGTGTCAGTTTAGTGATGATAAGAATAAGTAAAGAGAGAACTGTCTGAAGTTCAGTTTTGCTCAGCTGTTTGAAAATCAAATAACGTAAGAGTTCTTCCAGCACTGTCATTCTTTACATACAAAGGGGAAGTTTCATCATATAGAACTGTTCTGCAATGTTGCAAAAAATAAAATCTGTGGTCGTAATACTTCAAGCATTTCAATCTCTAGCCCGACAAAATAATGCCTGATGCTTTCACTGCTAATAAAAATACGTCGTATGCCACCTAGCCTGGATAAAGGCTTTCGACGTAACACTACTTCGGCTACATACGCTTCAATTTCGCTGTTTTTTTACATTCAAGATGGTTTTCAGTTGGACCCACAAGGTTGAATGCACCTGATTGTAGAACTTTCCACCAGCGAAGAAATTCAGGTGGTCACAGGGTTGTGATCCGGGACCTCGACGACAGAAACTAAAATTATTTAGCACTAGAAGCTTTTAGTGTTGTGGCATTAAAATACTTGAAATTACGTGTCTCACAATAAGTGTATGGCGGCTATTGGAGTAGAGATATTTTGAAGAACGAATCGCCGTAGATACGAACGAAGATTCGGTATTATCATCCGCGTCTGAAACAACAGACGAAGTATCAACAGAGACAGCAGTGAAAAATATCAACATCATCCGAGAAGGTGGTTCTACAGATACTACCAGCAAAGTATCGTAGCACCCAATATACACAGGTTGTCTCTCATAAGAGTCGTCAATCACGTTTTCAATGGTGTTTCGACAGATGTTTGCAATTTCGTTTTTGCACTGCGTAGCTGGAATCGCTCCAAACAAATACTGCTCGCCCCGTCTCTCATGCGACCCCCAGTGTCAACAGAAAGCGTCGGTGTGTTTCCCATTACAAATTAAACTTTTTAAATCGGACTTTTACGATCCCATTCGATAGAGCGCTCCCACATTAATCTAGTGCGATATTCGTTTTATCCATATGTATTAACAGGGACAGTAAAAACCAAAGAACAAATAGCAGTCCGCCAGGGACGCAGTAGCTCTTGCTTGCTTGTCGGTAGCAGTCGACGTGGGCCAAGGCAGTGCTGCTGCAGTACTGGTTATTATTCGTGTCTTAGTGTCCCTGTTAATATACACAGACGAAAAGAATGTTGCAGTAGACTAATCTGGAACTCCTCCATCTACTGAGCACGTAAAATTCAGCATCAAAAATGGTTTTGTTTGTAACGTGAAAGAAACCGACGCTTCCCGTCGACAATGGGCGTCGCATGAAAGTTAGACGAGCAATGTCTTTTTCGGCTGACTGCAGCTACACAACGCGCAGGAGAAATTGCAAATACGAGGGGCGCTTGAAAAGTCCGTGCAAAAATAAAAAACTACTTACGTGTTTGGGGTAAACCTTTTTCTATTTTTCGACATAGTCTGCTTTTAGACTTATACACTTCGTCCAACGTTCTTCCAATTTCTTGATGAATTCCGAATAATAGGAACTGTCCAAGTCTGCAAAATAGCTATTAGTTGTTGCAATCACCTCCTCGTTTGAATAAAATCTTTGTGCCGCCAGCCATTTCTTCAAATTGGATAACAAATAGTAGTCCGAGGGGGCCAAGTCTGGAGAATAGGGGGGATGTGAAACGAGTTGGAATCCTATTTCCATTAATTTTGCGACCACAGCTGCTGAGGTGTGTGATGTTGCATTTCGTGATGGAAAAGGACTTTTTTGCGGTCCAATCGCTGGTGTTTTTCTTGCAACTCGGTTTTCAAACGGTCCAATAACGATAAATAATATTCACCTGTAATAGTTTTACCCTTTTCCAGATAGTCTATGAGGATTACCCTTGCGAATCCCGAAAGACAGTCACCATAACCTTTTCGGCCGAAGGAATGGTCTTCGCCTTTTTTGGTGGAGATTCTCCCGTGGCAACCCATTGTTTAGATTGTTGTTTGGTCTCAGGAGTACAGCAAGGTACCCATGTTTCATCCACAGTGACGAATCGATGCTTAAAGACCTGCGGATTCTTCCTGAACAGCTGCAAACCATCCTTGCAACACTTCACACGATTCCGTTTTTGGTCAAGCGTGAGCAATCGCGGAACCCATCTAGCGGATAGCTTTCTCATGTCCAAATGTTTATGCAAAATATTATTTACCCGTTCATTCGAGATGCCCACAGCAATAGCAATCTCACGCACCTTAACTCTTGTGTCATCCATTACCATATCATGGATTTTATCAATGATTTCTGGAGTCGTAACCTCCACAGGGCGTCCAGAACGTTCAGCATCACTTGTGATCATATGGCCACTCCGAAATATTTGAAACCACTTACAAACTGTTCTAATCGAAGGTACAGAGTCACCGTAATGTTTATCAAGCTTCTCTTTACTCTCCTGAGGCATTTTGCCTTTCATAAAGTAATGTTTAATCACCACACTAAATTCTTTTTCGTCCATTTTTTGACAGTCACTCGACTTCCTTGATTCAAACACAAAGAAATAGACCAATATGACTGAAACTTGGTGTGTGTTCTTTCCGAAGATGCTACTAACTAAATATGACCTCGATATGAAACTGCAGTGCCATCTCTCGGACTTTGCACGGACTTTCATACGCCCCTCACCTGAAACGCCAGAGATAATGCGCCTAACGACTCTTAGGAGGGACACCCTGTATATTTATTTTGTCTTTCAACCATTATGCTAAATACCCCATCATTTTTTATTTTTTTTTTGGTGCATCTGTGACAGAAATATTTCATTCGCGATATTTCGGCTGTTAGCCTTACGATCTTAACCTACAATATGAATTGGTGAGTGTACAAGAGTGCCTACTTATTCGCAGATATGCTAAAACAACGTGATGCGAAGCTGTGCTGTGGAGTATTGCTCTTGCGTCACTGATGATACAATCACCACACAGCGCAAGTCATAGTAATAAATATGCGTCTAACAAAAGATAAAGGTAATGGTGCAAGCGCAGTGATTACCGGGTAGGTGGTTATTTATGGCAGTAGACGGCAGATATTGGAATGTCATGGAGGGAGGAATCGGAATAAAAATTCCATTGAAAGTCCAGACGTGAAAGAAGTTGTTTCCAACAACTGTCGAGATGGAAGCCCTTTTCTCGGTTGAGCAGATTTTCTGTCTGTCGTATTCCCACAGCTTCCTTGACCACCGAATCCCAATACGATGAGGCTCGGGCCGGAATTTTGACCTTTCTGTGATCCCTGCGTTGGTCAATGGAAATACAATGTTCAGTCACCGCAGATTTGTTGGGCTGCAGAAGGCTGGAGATTCCGATGTACTGTTCTTGAGCGTACGTGATATTTATCGTAGATGGCTTGGTTCAAATGGCTCTGAGCACTATGGGACTCAACTGCTGCGGTCATCAGTCCCCTAGAACTTAGAACTACTTAAACCTAACTAACCTAAGGACATCACACACATCCATGCCCGAGGCAGGATTCGAACCTGCGACCGTAGCAGTGGCACGGTTCCGGACTGCGCGCCTAGAACCGCGAGACCACCGCGGCCGGCTTTATCGTAGATACCTTATACCAAAGTGACAACGAATTTCATTCATACCTGGATTTCATAGAAGCAGGTCATCTTCCACAAACCAAGACGTGTTGTGTCTTGATCGGTGGACGGAAGATATCCATTTTATGCTTCCTAATTCTTGCAGTTTTGGAAGAAACATTTCCCACGAAAAGTATCGCTGCCCCGGATGCGGGTCCGAAATATCTGCATCTACATGGATACTGTACAATGCCTGGCAGAAGGTTCATCGAACCACCTCCACAATAATTCTCTGTTATTCCAATCTCGAACAGTGCGCGGAAAAAACAAACTCCTATATATTTCAAAATCTTGTAGATGGCTGCACATTTAGAGACCGTGAATAGTTACAATTGAAAGAAAATCAGCCCTCGGTCACTATTTTTAACAAATTAACCTGCTAGCAGTGTCGAAACCAGGTTAATTTGTTAAAAATAGTGACCGAGGGCTGATTTTCTTTCAATTGTCCTATATATTTCCATGCACGCTCTGATTTCCCTTATATTATTGTGATGATCGCTTATCACTGTGTAGGTCGGCGTCAACAAAATATTTTCGCATTTGGGGGCGAAGGTGATTGAAATCACGCACGAAGATTCCGCCGCAACGAAAAACGCCTTTGTTTTAATGATGTTTACCCGAAATCCTTTTCATGTCCGTGATACTCTGTCCCCTATTCCGGGATAATACGAGAAGTGCTGCTCTTCTTTGAACTTTCTCGATGTACTCCATTGATCCCATCTGGTAAGGATCCCAGATCGCGTAGCAGTACTCCAAAAGAGGACGGACAAGTGTAGTGTAGGCAGTCTCTTTAGTAGATCTGTTGCATCTTCTAGGTGTTTTGCCAGTGAAACGCAGTCTTTGGTTCGCCTTCCTCACAACATGCTTTGTGTGTTCTCTCCAATTAAACTTGTTAGTAATTGTAATTCCTAGGTACGTAGTTGAATTTTCGGATATCACTGATTTATCGTGTAGCCCAAATTTAACGAGTTCCTTGTAGCACTCATGTGGATGACCTCACACTATACAGTAATTAGGGTCAATTGCCAATTTTCTCACCATACAGATATCTTTACTAAATCGTTTTGCAATTTGTTTTGATCTTCTTACGACTTTGCAAGACGATAAATGACAGCATCATCTCCAAACAACTTAAGACGGCTGGTCAAATTGTCTCCTAAATCGTTTACGTAGATAAAGAACAGCATAGGGCCATTAACACCACGTTGGGGAACGCTAGAAACCACTTTCGTTTTCCTAGATGACTTTCCGTCATTTACTACGAACTGTGACCTCTCTGACAGGAATTCAGGAATCCAATCACAGGACTGAGACGGTATTCCATAATCATGCAATTTCACTACAAGCTGCATGTGTGGTAGTGTCAAAAGCCTTCGCGAAATATAAAAATACGAAATCGATCTGAAATTCGTTGTCAATAGCACTCAACGCTTCGTGCCAGTAAAGAGCGCGTTGTCTTTCACAAGAACGCTGTTTTCAAAAACCATGTTGACTGTGTGTTTTAAACCGATCCCTTCGAGGTCATTCGGAATATATGTTCCAAAATCCTACTGCATATAGACGTTAATGATACGGGCCTGTAACTTAGTAGATTACTCTGTAAGTAGGCTGTTTAGGTTTTCTTATTGGTAACGCCACGTAGTGCTCTGTATGAAAAGCACTGGCTGTGCTGTGTGCAGTCTGTAGTTAGTTTGCATTGTTGTCTGCCATTGTAGTATTGGGCAGCTGGATGTTAACAGCGCGTAGCGTTGCGCAGTTGGAGGTGAGCCGCCAGCAGTGGTGGATGTGGGGAGAGAGATGGCGGAGTTCTGAAATTTGTAACACTGGTTGTCATGAACTGCTGTATATATTATGACCTTTCAACACTATTAAGGTAAATACATTGTTTGTTCTCTATTAAAATATTTCATTTGCTAACTATGCCTATCAGTAGTTAGTGCCTTCAGTAGTTTGAATCTTTTATTTAAGTGGCAGTAGTGGCGCTGGCTTTATTGCAGTAGCTCGAGTAACCAAGATTTTTGTGAGGTAAGTGATTTGTGAAACGTATAGGTTAATGTTAGTCAGGACCATTCTTTTGTATGGATTTTTGAAAGTCAGATTGCGTTGCGCTAAAAATATTGTGTGTCAGTTTAAGCACAGTCAGGTATAATTTTTCTAAGGGGACGTTTCAACTCCTACTACCACTCTTGAATACTGGTGTGACCTGTGCAACTTTCCAGTCTTTAGGTACGGATCGTTCGTCTAGCGACCGGTTGTATTTGATTGTTCAGTATGGAGCTATTGCGTGAGCACATTGTGAAAGAAACCTTAATGGTATACAGTCCGGACCAGAAGAGTTGCTTTTGTTAAGTGATTTAAGTTGCTTCACTACTCCGAGGATACCTAGTTAGATTTGATGAAATAGTCGCGTCATAGCCATTCACAAAAACTGAAGGCGCGAAATATGAAACTTAGCACTGAATGCACGTTTATTACTGACACCAGCGAACAACCAGAACAGAACTGTTCTCCTGGACGGAGAGAACAGCTATTTATAAAACATCGAATATTCCAGAATGCAGGTATCCATATAGACGTAATCCAGAATACACGATACGAAGACATTTCTAGAACCTTTCAGAGCCATAAATTCTAAATAACAAATACTTGCATTCTGCGCTTTTGGATCACCGCGCCGAACACTACGTCACGCTGCAAGCAGCACAGATCGAGGGAGCGCTTGCTCCCCTGGGGAAACAGCGACCCGCTGTGTCGGCTGGCGCCGACTGCAACTACCTGGATCTAAAGTTCGTCAGTGGTCCTCTGAATGGCGGCATTGGTGGATCTTCGCGCTCTGGTCGTGTTGGTTACATCCACTTGACTATGATGAGCATCGAAGATAGCCCCTCCTGTTGAAGCTTCGCGATCTTCTATTGGGTCTTCAGTTTCCTTGAACCTCCATCGCCGATCCGCGCCTCTGTACTGCTCGTATAGAAGGGAGGACAGAGACGATGTCTCCGTTTTGTATTCTTGATGAAGGGTCACAATCCTCGACAAAGTTCAGATGATTCAGATTCCAATCATAAACCGATAAGCTATAACTTTTCTCTTAAAATCGATTGTGAGGTAGAACACAGAACGGGATATAGTTGTGTGCACAATTTTCGTTCAACACAATATGTCTAACGGTTTGAAGGCCCTGCTATCGTAGTTAAAACTGACTGACGGAAAGAAAATGAAACCGCACATTTTCACAGCGCAGCATTTTCTTTCTTTCGGTCGGTTTTGACAAAAAACTTCTACAATGTTGTTTAAGAAAGCGTCAGTGTGAACTTTTATTAGAGAACTGCGTAAAATTTGAAGTACATTGGCCAAAAACTTTTCGAGACTTTTGATAACTTTCCACGTTATACGTTAGATGTATATTTATAAATTATGCGTATTAGAAATATATAGCACATGTCCATCTGATTGTTTGTTAGAGCATCATGTAAAAATTTGATGTACTCGTAAATCGATCAAGAACTTTTCGAGGTTTTCCCTTAAAAGTTTCCCCTTTTTGTTGTATATACAGGGTGTTTTACAATTCATGTTACATGCTTCTAGAGGTTGCAGACGGACGTCGTAGATCACGTTTTACATACTCTGCAATATCGAGTAAAAATTTTAATCATATCGGCAAGAACTTTCTCAAAATTTTCTGGCGACAACGCTGAAAAACAACCTGTTTTTACGTATTAGTACAGATATATACTTACATACAAATTTCTGTTGCACCTGTAGGTGGGTCAGAGCCCACAGAACCAGATTGTGTAAGACTTCAGTAATAAAAAATTTTGCGCAACTGTAGCGGAAGTTTCAATTTGAGCTATATATGACAATTATGTAAAAATTGGAAGTTAATTTGTCAAAAACTAGAAATTTTTGGATATCTCCTTGCGAATGTTGATTAGAGCATTGTGTAGAAATCTGAAGTGGTCAAGTACCTTTCCAAATTTTTAGTAACGATATTAAATAATGACTTGTCTTTATATAGTAGTATAGATTAACTGAGTAGTCCAGATGCAAAAGCCGCTAACTGCCTGATAAGCGAAACTGAGATAATCGCGAAAAACTCGTCCCATCCAAACTATTAAAGTAAAAACTTCATTTCTTTTCTAAAAATAAGTAAAAAGATAGATTACACGGTATTAATGGCTGAAATCTGTGATTGTTTTATACGTTAAAGTATTAAGTAAAATATTGACTATGTGGTTTTTGCACCCCGATTTATGCAGTTAGCGGGTTTTGCAAACGTATCGAGCCAATTACGAAACAAACACTCGTTTGCAAAATCCGCTAATATGAACACAATACGTTTTACTTCAAAGAGAAGTCTGAAAATTCAATAAAACTGGCATTTAAAAATACCGAGGTGACATTATTTTACCACGTAAAACTGACTTACTTAACACCAAAAAGAAAACAAATATGAATGTTCAACATTAGGTTAAAAAAATACAACATTGCATTTTTGACTTCACATGAAACTGTAGAAAATAAACTGCAAGTTGCATCTTAGTTAAACATCGACAGAATCTTACTAAATAATAAAACTGGAAAAAAAGTTGCATCTTAGTTAAAACAGCGATAGAAAGTTCTAGAAAATGAAATTGGCTGAAAATTGCTTTTAAGTGACATCGACCTCAACACCGCCTAGCAACTGAAAATCGCTTTCGGCTTCTTCTGATGACTGGCAGCGGCAGGAGAGATTCTAGGAGTGCCCTTCTGCCCGTCTTAACACTTCGGTGTAGAATTTGAGTTTGTCGTTGGTAGTTTGGTCTTCGCCAAAGTGGAGCCCCAAGAGATTTTTTGATGTCTGTGAAAGTTCTACACCAGCTGTCCAGCTGTGATTGGTGTTGGGCCGTTTCCTTTGCTGAAGTTTTTTCCTCTCTTCAGGATGTTCTTCCCCTTTCCAGCTTCAAAGTTGTAGAAGGGGCCTCCTTGATTTAGCTATTTGTGAACACGATCTTTTCAAAGGCTTTTTGAATCTGGAAATGCCAGTTGCCAGTAACTTTCAGTAATCCGTCCACATGTGTCCCGATAGCTTTGTGGTCAGAGTGACGGATTGCCAGGGTTCAATTCCCGGCTGGGTCGTAGATTTTCTCCGCTCCGGGACTGGGTGTTGTGTTGTCTTCATCATCACTTCATCCCCATGCGGCGCGCAGGTCGTCCAATGAGGCGTCGAATGTTGTAAGACCTGCACCAAGGCGGCCGGACCTGCCCCGCAAAGGGCCTCCCGGCCAATGGCGCCAAACGCGCATTTAATTTTTTTCGTAACGATTAGTGTCAACTTAGTTTTCATTGCATAACATCGCTTTAATAATACTTTTCACGTTCTTACCTTTCTATTTTGGAATTTTTTTTTTCCAATGATCTGGGCGCCTCTTAGTTTCCCGGCGGGGGCCGGCGGGGGGGGGGGGGGGGGAGGGGGGGGCCGTCGGTCGCCCTCGGTCTCGTTCTAGTCATTTGCAACTACCACGATGGGTTCAACTTCTTTCAGAATTCCTACTATTTCAATGACTCCCACTCCGTTTGTACCATCTTACGCATTTAAACTGTCCACAAAATGACTTATTTTTTTCAAAACAACTAATTCAAATACGCGAACAAACATCCTAATGATCAGTTAGACTGTGCTTACCGGCATATATTTCGACAACGCATCGGCAGCGAGAGCTTCATTGTTGCGAAAGCGTTCGCTACAGCGCAGCCAACCTAACTCTGAATAAGAAGAATACCCCTTCCAATCGTAACAAACTGAAAGATAACTTTGAATGTGTGGATTGGTAAGTCTAATATCTGTTGACGTGCTTTGCATCTGGACATGGCGCGGCGACTGCCATGTCTGTTGAACTGGGCTGGTTTTGCAAACGTTGTGTATTTAGCTGGCTTTGCACCCGAGGACAACGTGCTGTTAACGGCTTCTGCAAACGAGCACGATTTTATACAGCCATTTTCAACGGTTTATAGTGGGTATTGCTCTGAATAAGAAGAATACCCTTTCCAATCGTAACAAACTGAAAGATAACTTTGAATGTGTGGATTGGTAAGTCTAATATCTGTTGACGTTCTTTGCATCTGGACATGGCGCGGCGACTGCCATGTCTGTTGAACTGGGGTGGTTTTGCAAACGTTGTGTATTTAGCTGGCTTTGCACCCGAGGACAACGTGCAGTTAACGGCTTCTGCAAACGAGCACGATTTTCTACAGCCATTTTCAACGGTTTATAGTGGGTATTTCACCCTGAAACATATTCCATCGTAGCCGCGCGGGGTAGCCGAGCGGTCTAGGGAGTCTTCTTACGGTCCGCGTGGCTCCCCCCCGTCGGAGGTTCGAGTCCTCCTTCGGTCATGAGTGTGTGTGTCGTCCTCAAGTGTTTGGTCCCATAATAATAATAATGAGCGTATGGCATTGGTGGCCGGGAGACCCCCCGCGGGCGGTTCGGCCGCCGCTCCACAAATTCTTTAACGCCACTACGGCGACTTGCGAGTGAATGACGATGAAGACACACAACACTCAGCCATATCAAGGCAGAGAAAATCCCTACCCCCTCCGGGAATCGAACCCGGGACCCCGTGCGCGGGAAGCGAGAACGCTACCGTAAGAGCACGAACCGCGGACTTTGGTCCCATAAGACCTTACCACAAATTTTCTATTCCATCGTGTAGGCACTGAAAAAAATCTATTCGGTAGTGTGTTCAACTCAAAGTCGACAAAAAATGCATTCAGCGGCTTTTGCATCTGGGCTACCCAATTATAGTAATTTACATACTTCTAGTGTCATAATACGTTTGATTTAACAGAAATTAATTTTCAATTTAATATATAAGAAACTATCAGCCTCGATTGCGGTAATGAAACCAACCTTTACCCAGGTTTCAGCTAAAATAATTCAGCCTTCTTCAGGAGATATACCTGAATCTATAATTTGTCTCAGAGGGCATGGTCTGGAAATAAAACTAAAACAGCCTGAATAGGCTCCCAAGGCCCACCGCACGGCGTCCATGGAGACGAGGCGCACGCCAGAGCTTAAACTTGGTGTTGACTTAGTACTCATGTACCGCATCTTTGAAATGTGACTACGCCCTCTTAGAGAAATTATAGATTCAGGTATATCTTCTGAAGAATGCTCAATTATTTTGGCTGAAACCTAGGTAAAGATTGGTTTCATTACCGCAATCGAGGCTGATAGTTTCTTATATATTAGATTATCACGATTGCTGACTGTGCTGCAATGTTGAAAGTACAATAATTTTCAATGTATTGCTTTACAGCAAAAATTTAAGGCTGAGTTTTAACATTTTATAATTTAATAACCTTTAATTTTAAAGACCTATCTATTATTTCAAATTTCAGTATATTAGTTGCAATGTTTGATTTTATTAAACAGATTAGTCCATTCCTTTTGAATAACAAATAAAGAAACTAGATTTCTAACTCCCATTCTCTGTACAACGTTAAATTTCATTCATGAAAGCTCTGATTGGTCAGATTTTCGTACGCGATATATAAAATTCACTAAAGTATGTCTGAAGTACAATGTAGAATCTAAATCCTGTATGTAAGTTACGGGTCGACTGACATAAAGCTCCGGTGTATGTTGCCAAAACATCGACACCCTTTGTGACCAAAAGGACACCGCACTACTCGATAACATTTAGTATACTGTTCCACGCATGTAATTATCTTACAGACTCCTACTATGAATTTTACAAAACATTTGAAGTCATTAAAGACTAAACACTTTCTCAGCTGAAAGAAACCAACAGAAGCGATGAAGCGATGAAGCATCCTGAATTCGCTAAAAATTTCAGTATTCTCGAAAACAACAGAAGACAGAAATCAGGCTGCATAGGAGTAGACTGAGCCTCTATACAACGCGATTGCTATACGAGGTGTGGCTAGAAAAAAACCGGACTAGTACTGGTGAAACAATAAAACGAATGCAATAAGGCTGAAAGTCGCGTGGCCTGTCACGTGACTCTCGCTCCGCCTACTGCTCGAGTTTCATCTGCCTCCTGCACTCAGTCTGCCCGTGGCGTCTGTTTTAAGAAGTTGACGTTTTGTCTGTGCGTCGGAAAATGTTGAGTGTACAGAAAGAACAGCGTGTTAACTTCAAATTTTGTTTCAAACTAGGAAAATCTGCAAGTGAAACGTTTGTAATGTTACAACAAGTGTACCGCGATGATTGTTTATCGCGAACACAAGTGTTTGAGTGGTTTAAACGATTTAAAGATGGCCGCGAAGAGAGCAGTGATGACACTCGCACTGGAAGACCATTGTCAGCAAAAACTGATGCAAACATTGAAAAAATCGGTAAACGTGTTCGACAAGATCGCCGTTTAACAATCAGAGCAGTGTCTGAATTAACAGGAGTTGACAAGGAAAGTGTTAGGCAGATTCATCATGAAAGTTTCAACATGAACAAAGTGTGTTCAAAAATGGTTCCAAAGTGTCTCACAATCGAACAGAAGGAACGCCGAAGAATGATTTGTTCTGACATCCTGGAAAACATTGAAAGTGATCCCACCTTCTTACAAAATGTTATTACTTGCGATGAATCGTGGTTTTTTACTTACGATCCCGAAACTAAACGCCAATCGATGCATTGGAAAACTGGTTCTCCACGACAAAAAAAGCACGAATGTCAAAATCGAAATTCAAGGCAATGATGTTTGTTTTTTTTGACATCAAAGGGATTGTGCACATTGATTGGGTACTAGAGGGACAAACAGTGAATCAGCATTACTACATTAGCGTCCTGGTTACCCTACGTGAGCGAGTACGGAGAAAACGGAACGATTTGTGGAGAAAAAAGTCATGGATCCTTCACCAAGACAATGCCCCAGCTCACAGTGCGTTGTCAGTGAAGACGTTTTTGGCAAAACACAACATTCCCATCTTAGATCATTCACCCTACTCACCTGATTTGGCCCCCTGTGACTTTTTTCTTTTCCCTAAAGTCAAGTCAGCTTTGAAAGGAACTAGATTTGAGACTGCTGAAGCAGTAAAAGAAAAAGCGACGGAAGTAATGTATGGACTTACCGAAAATGATCTGCAGCATTGCTATGAACAGTGGAAAATTCGTATGGAGCGGTGTAGAGACCGAGGAGGAGAGTACATTGAAGGAGATAACATGAAATTGTAAATAATTGTAAATAAATGTTTTTTCCAGCATCAGTCCGGTTTTTTTCTAGCCGCACCTCGTACATGTAGTAGCTGTATCACGGCGCTTGGTACTGGTGGTGGTGGTGTGTGAGTGTGTGTGTGTGTGGGTGTGTGTGTGCGTGCCTGCAGGACAGATCGGCGTGGTGGCAGTGGTACCTGACCTTTTGAACTGCGAAAAATGGTTCGGTTCGCACCTTAGCCGTGCGAGAACAGTCACGCCGCGCCGCTGCACACGCAGACTTAACGCGGCTATTTTGGGCCGACGTCCAGTTACCGCCTTTACGGGAGCCAGCCTTTGTAGCTGGCCGTCCTTTTAACGCTGCCGCTGTCAAGCCTTTTTTACTTATCTCTCCTTTCATCTCGCCGTCTTTCTCACCTGCTCTGTCGTGTCGGGCGAAAGATCACAGACAGGAGTCCCAGGCTTCATAGAATTTAAACGTTCGTTGCCACTTCGAAGAGCATTTCCTCTCAGATAAATGTTGAAGTCTCGATGTGAAAGGCATATCAGAATGAAATACTGTCGATTTTCGAGTATTATGAATCCTTGTAATCGTTCCATCTACGACCACCTACCACCGAAAAATCGTGACACGGCACATTTCGGAAGTACATATCTACGAGAGGACTTCAATAAGTACAGGGGTTGGAAATACCAAAAACATAACATATTCCGTTGCTAATACGGTGTAAAAAACACAATGGAATTCACAACTGTAACCAGTCTTATCGGAATAGACAAATGCATGGACCGCGCTGCTGCTACGGTCGCAGGTTCGAATCCTTCCTCGGGCATGAATGTGTATGATGTCGTTAGGTTAGTTAGGTTTAAGTAGTTCTAAATATAGGGGACTGATGACCTCAGATGTTAAGTCCCATAGTCCTTAGAGCCATTTGAACCATTTAAATTTGAACAAGTGCAGGGTCTAAATGGTTTCCAAGGGAATCTTATATGTTTCTTCCTTGAAAATTGTGGCTAGTTCAGGTAGAGATAACGAAGGTGTATAGAGATAACGCGCCTTTTCTACAAAGGAGACCACAAAGACTCAATAATGTTGAGCCCTAGCAACAGTGGTGCCCAGGGGAAATGCCACAATTCATTCTGGTGCCCACAAAACGAGTCCTGGATGATGCGGGCTGTGTGAACAGGAACTTAGCATCACCGTTGGGGAAAAATAAACATTGCACCATGGAACGGACCTGCTTAGCCAAAATATTTGCATCTTTGGCAGTAATACGCCTTTTCAGAGTAAATATGGCACCCATTAAACATCACGATATGGCTACCCAAAACATCGCCGAACCCTTGACATCTTTCACGGCTGGGATGAAAAGTCGATCAAAACCTGGAAACAGTGTGCTCATCAGAAGAAATGACATTCTTCCGTCGTTCAGTTTTTCTGGCTTCGGCAAAGTGTTTTCCTGTTACGGGCATTTGCATCACTGAATAGTGGCTTTGCAATTTCAGTACTCCCTGCAATTCTCAACTTACGAAGCTATCTTGGTGCCGTTTTGGTACTGAGAGCACTGGCAAGCGAGATATTCAGTTCTGTAGAAACTTTTGCAGCTGTCCTCGTCATATTTTTCCTCTCAATCCTCTTCAATGACCTGGCCGGCCGCGGTGGCCGAGCGATTCTAGGCGCTTCACTTTGGAACCGCGCGACTGGTAGGGTCGCAGGTTCGAATCCTGCCTCGGGCATGGATGTGTGTGATGTCCTTAGGTTAGTTAGGTTTAAGTAGTTCTAAGTTCAAGGGGACTGATGACCTCAGATGTTAAGTCCCATAGTGCTCAGAGCCGTTTTTTTTTCTTCAGTGACCGTAGGTCAGGATCATTCAACGCGCAATTTCGTCCGCACTGTGACTTAAATCATGATGTCTTCCCGATTTCTTCGTATGCGGTACAAATCTTCGATGGGTGCCTCTTCAAACACCAAACATTTCTGCTTCCTTAGTTACGGAAGCACCCGCGATAAGAGCACCATTCGCCCACGTTCGAATTCACTTAGCTCCGTCATAACACACTCACAGCTGCACAGAACACCGTTCTGACACAGAACAGTTTTCTGATCACGACTGACGCTTGCAACGCATTAAGGACGTTGCAGGTTCAATCCATTGTCTAACACAACAGCAAAACTTGCAGACTCGTTTAGCATGTGTATTTCTGTTGAAACATGCACTTCTCGCCGTGTTTCTACCTTTCTGTCCAACATCCGAAGATTACACATTAATATGCCAGGCCAAGTAACTTGCGACTGCTGTACTGAACGTGAAAGCGTCTCAAACATGTGACGCTACTTTTTAACACAGTCACCGAGAATCTGCAAACAAAGGGTTGTAACCTCCCCACAAAAATAAATGAAAATATTTAAATTAGAATAGACATCGTGCTAAGTGTAACCTCCCCGTAATTATTTTTAAATGATATGAATTGAATAGTATTGCTAATAGCGCCAAATGTTAGCTTCCCACAGTAATAAAAATCAATGATAATAAAAATGTGCAAAAATGTTAAGTCCCCACAAAATTATCGTTAAGATCAACCTGATAAATTTTATAAGGGCAGCTGCGCTGACCCTAGGCCCTGTGCAACAATTAATCTGATAAATTGAAGGGCAGCATCGCTGACCTTAGGCCCTGTGCAATAATTAATCTGATAATTTGATTCTGGGAGGAAAAGCATAGGAAACATTGTCTCAATTGGAATGATTCTTTTCTTAAAAAAGATTGCTTTGAAAACAAAATTATTATTGGGGCATTTCTTGAACAAATGAATTACAATTGACATACATTACTTATCAGATGTGCGCAATGCTGCTTCATTACCTTATTTAACAATATACCTCGTCCCGAACCTTGACCAGAGGCCCATGTCGACGCCCGCCGACTCCTCACACACATCTCCGACTCGCAACTGCCAACTCGCAACTGAACTACATGCTCTCGCGACTCGCTACGTACAACAACTTTCTCGCAACTGAACACTCGCGCGGTCAAGCGCAGACTAGCCACGATAAACAACTCTCTGGTCAGAGATTCTGTCATGCCTCGCCATCGCTGCTACTGAATACATACGTGTTTCAGGGTAGGAACGTTCTACCAATCATTTAAATCCCCGACGATAGATATCCACCTCTCAGTTATGGAGCCCTTCGACAGCACTCATATCTATTTTTGTATGTCCATCCTTCTGAATGGATGGTTTGAGGGACTCCAGCCGTTCAATTATGAAATGGAACACTACAGCCGTCTTTTCTGACATAGCCCCGCAGGCGTTAGCTGGGATAGATACCGGAAGGCCAATACATTGAATACGTGAAAGTTGAGTGGACTTTCTATAATAAAATCTTTTTTTACCTTTAAAATTTTACAACTTTATTAACTTTATTTTTGAATAGTAAGTGAACATTCGTTATCATGAGCAACAAGATCCTCAATATGGTTTCTTAATGAAAGTTCCGAAGTATTATTCTAAAAGATCAAAGAACAACTCTCAGAATCAATTTACAACGCTTAAAACTCAAAATCCCTTTTTAAGCAAAGGAAAAAAATACAAAGCTCCACAGTCCACAAAGATTCTAACGCCACATGGCAATACCAAATTTTCCTAGATATCTTCCGAGATCTCTAAGGGCTATAAAATATTGAACACAAAATTTTAATTAAAACAACAATTTAAATTCAGTAAAATCTGATTACTATCAACGTACACTCAAACCCCGTAGCCTCTACGATTCGCACACTTTATACCACCTCCCTATATGTGATGCATGTTACCACCCAACGAATTATGACAAATAATTAAACATATGTGTTATAATGAACCATGTATGTAAATCTTTTCCTTTCAGAATAAATAAAAAAAACATACAAATCAAATCTTAAGCTCAGTGGTTACATCCGTTAAAAAAGTATACACTATACATATCTTTTGATTTCGTCGTGGTCATGCGCTGTTGTACTCTCCTTCAGGATCACATACGGCACGGGAAAGATTTTCCACGACGTACAAAACGTTTACACGGCGCAACCAACTTACACAAATTGCACACTGGGATTATACGTCGATATGGATGCGACTCGCAAATCTTAAAACGGGCGAAGGAGTAGATGCGGTACTACTGAACACTTCGACTATACCGCACCGCACCAAACAGCAGTACGGTGGGGCAAACAAGAGACAAATCAACAACTGTTGCAAAGCAACCCTAGCAAAGGCAGTAAGAGAATATTTGGGGCTTTAAACTCTTGGTAGGGCTACACAAAACCACAGAATGACGTTCCGAGCTAAATTAGGAAAATACTATCGGCGATTTCACCACGACAAGTAGAACTGTAAAATACCATAAGAAGTGAATAGCAATTAACACAATTCAGAAATGTCCGACTGAAAAGCTCCACAGTCAATCAAACACTTAACAGTACCCCCAACCGATCGGCTCTAGGCGCTACAGTCTGGAACCGCGCGACCGCTACGGTCGCAGGTTCGAATCCTGCCTCGGGCATGGATGTGTGTGATGTCCTTACGTTAGTTAGGTTGAAGTAGTTGTAAGTTCTAGGGGACTGATGACCTCAGAAGTTGAGTCCCATAGTGCTCAGAGCCATTTAGTACCTCCAAAGTTCACTCGTGGGCACTACAAGAGTGTCGAGTTACTCGTTATAACTGTAGGTAACAGTTCAACACCCTGGGGGACCGACTTAGGTTTCTTAATAAGATAAGCAATGATTCGATCCCTCTCTTGGACCCACCTTCGATCCAAAACAGTCATTCACCTTAAAGCAGCTAAAGTAGATGACAATGCCGCTCCCATGCAGCGCTCTAACTGGAGACTGCAGTACCGAAACAAAGCTTACACCATTCACAAGTCTGATGTACGTGCCACCAAATAGAATTCTTATGTTCACCTCATGCACCAAACTCGGCGTAATTCTTCGTCGGAATCCAAGGACAGCCCTTGAAAGATTACACGATGGTCGCCATCAGGGCAACACTGGCCCTCCACACTTGGATCTTCGTGCCCACGGCGCTCCGTCCCCAACCGACTGCTTCCACGGGGCCCACCGACCAAGCTTCCTTGCCCTCCGACACCCACGTCGCTCCTCACGCACAGTCCAGAGCTAACACCCAGCAACCCCACTTCTCCCTCGTTCTGTCGCCTCGCCGCGCGCGGGAAGCCAACTCGCCAAAGATATGCAGCGACCAGAGACTCCAATCCGATCTCGATATTGACATCGCGGCGAGCCCTGAGAAGGCGCGTGGTTTCAAAAAAACAAAAAAAAAAGAACAAAACAAAAAAAAAAAAAATAGCGAGCCGTAACGGCTCACTTTCGATGTTATTTATTATATGGCTACCAGTTTCGGAGCTTCAGTACACAATCTTCAGGCCTTAACTGACGCTGAGGGGGTTAACACAGATCGTATACGAGATTCCATTAGTGTCCAACATCTGTGAACTGGTTTTCGCAGACTATCTGTAACAACTATGATCTGTTGCTAGTTGACGGTTCCTAGTCCCATTAAGATTGCTAATCTCATAAAGTTAGCCCTGAAAGTTTGTAATAGGTACGCAAATATTAAAAAAGATTTAAAACAAAAAACCTGAGACACAATAGTGAGGAGATAACCTATTCATGCATCAGTTATGAATTGCATGCGCTCCACGCTTTTCGTTTTAAATCAGAATTTTCATAGCTGCTGAAAATTCACTATCACAAATTTTCAGCACTATCTATATCGGGTTAGGAATCTGTATGGGACTAGGAGAAATTATTGTGTACTTTTAGTCCGATTTAGGAACTTGTCTTTTAAAAAAAGTCATTTTTAATTCAATAATAATTTTATCCTTTTTAATCTTGTGTGTGTAAATTTTTGCAATCGATCTGAAACATTTCAACAGGGATATGTCGTAAGTTTCAGACGTTTCAGTTTCTCTTCACGTGACTCAACCAATATATTGATTCTTCCTATGTACGTCCCCCGAATAGAGCGTGAAGATAAAATTTAGACATAATTCGATTTCAGCCGGAGACTTCGTAGCAATCGTTCTTCCAGCGAAAGAGGAGAAAACAGATGTGGCACACACTGTACCCTGCACCACAAACCATAGTAAGTATGCGAGTTAATTTTACAGTGTCATCCACTTCTGAGCTATGCTGAAAGTTCAAAGTCTCTAGCTCACCGGGAAACGACAGCGTATCCTTCGTCACACACCAGACAAGAGGGAAAATTAATGCTGCATTGACACTGTCCAGGCCAGCAGGAGTGGCGGAGTTGTTCTAGGCGCTACAGTCTGGAACCGCGCAACCGCTACGGTCGCAGGTTCGAATCCTGCCTCGGGCATGGATGTGAGTGATGTCCTTAGGTTCATTAGGTTTAAGTAGTTCTAAGTTCTAGGGGACTGATGAGCTCAGAACTTAAGTCTCATAGTGCTCAGAGCCATTTGAACCATTTGACACTGCCCAAACGATGTTTAAAATTTCGTCTCTTGTTCAATTGGAAGTTAGCTTAAAATCAGCTGCAAAGTTTGTGTCGAACAGACAAGCAGACAAGAAAGCTACCTAACAAAAAAGTGGTGAAAAAAATACAGAACCAAAATGAATAAATATTGTCAGTGTCTGCCTACATCCGTTTGCTCGCTTAGAGCGTCCCGTGTCACAAAATGATCACGTCACGTGTAAAACCCGACGGCATAAGTTCCGTTGGACTGGGCATATACGATTTGAATTGTTTGTTTTGACGGTTGCTCTCTGGTGCTCCAATTACTTTCGTTCCGGAGTTTATTTTTCCTCGGCTGTACTGACTCACCGCAACGTTACGACGCTGCAGCCGTATCCACCAACACTCGCATCTGGAGAGTTAATTGATGCTCCACTGGCCGAAGGACGAAGAGGAGGTGGAAGCAGCAAATAAGAACAGCTGTTGGTAGCCGCTGAAATTAATGGCGGCCTCGGAAGATACGCGGCCAGCGGAAGATAAGCAGGCTGACTTGGGTCAGAGGGGCGCAGGGAGGGGTAATTGCCCCCGCAGCGGACTGGCAGCAATTTGCCGGATCGCCTCGTCCCATATTAGGGTCGCCCGGAAAGAGCGGCCGGTGGCACTGTTTTCTCTGGGTACCATCGCACGCTGCAGCAGACATCTAGCTACTGTCCCAAAACTTGGATCCAGAATCTCGTTATGACGAATTTCGTGAGTGGCATTTCTCTCACATAATTTTCGCTAATTCGTAGTTAGCGGACCATTTCAAGACAACGCACTGTTTGACACAAAACACTATTTGACCCAAAAATACCTATGAGGTTAACTGGACTTAATGTTACGTACATATCAATGATGGAACAATGCACATTTGATGACTGTTATTCCAATTACACATACGCATAGCTGAGATGGTTTTTGGACACGGTGATGGTCTGATCCTAGAACGAAATCGATCGTCTCCTTTAAAAAAATGGTTCACATGGCTCTGAGCACTATGGGACTCAACTGCTGAGGTCATTGGTCCCCTAGAACGTAGAACTAGTTGAACCTAACTAACCTAAGGACATCACAAACATCCATGCCCGAGGCAGGATTCGAACCTGCGACCGTAGCGGTCTTGCGGTTCCAGACTGCAGCGCCTTTAACCGCACGGCCACTTCGGCCGGCGTCTCCAATAAAATATACCGCTACATCTGTGTGATGCATAGTGTAGTTCCCAGCACTCTAATCTCTCCCACTGTACAAATACTTCTCGAATAAAAATTACTGCAATCCATCTTGGGCCGGCCGGTGTGGCCGTGCGGTTCTAAGCGCGTCAGTTTGGAACCGCGTGACCGCTACGGTCGCAGGTTCGAATCCTGCCTCGGGCACGGATGTGAGTGATGTC
The DNA here is from genome assembly GCF_021461385.2 of Schistocerca piceifrons. Classification (NCBI taxonomy): domain Eukaryota; kingdom Metazoa; phylum Arthropoda; class Insecta; order Orthoptera; family Acrididae; genus Schistocerca; species Schistocerca piceifrons. The sequence goes on along the minus strand of NC_060143.1, from coordinate 481,328,231 downwards.
CTTAGGTTAGTTAGGTTTAAGTAGTTCTAAGTTCTAGGGGACTTATGACCACAGCAGTTGAGTCCTATAGTGCTCAGAGCCATTTCAACTATTTGAATCCATCTTGGCCTGATGGTTCAGCAACCTCATTATTGCTACTATTTGAAAAACAGTCTTAGATTGCACAATGTTCTTTTTTATGTCAAGAACGACGATTTTGGCACGGGTGGGGCATCATCAGGTTATATGAAAAAAAAAGTAAGGGGAGAACGGCATTACAATTAATCCGGCGTGATCCTGTGCTGCACTGTTATAAAAGTAAAACATGAACCGAATAAAATTATAAAGCGAAACATAATGCAACTCACGTTAAAAATAAAATATTTCCTGCCAAATTAGCATCAGTCAGAATAAAACATTCTAAAAGGCATCCTATACAGAAAAATATTAAAAATTAGAAGTACAGAGATGATGCAGCAGTAGAGAACAAAAGAGAAACCGAAAAGTGCGTATTACCTTATGGAGGTGACGAAAGCCGTAGCAGCGCAGATCAGCACCACACTTGCAAACTGTAAACACAGCTTTACACTACAACTGCGTCGGAAACCCATCCGTATTCACACACTGCATACATATGAAAGATAGGTCAAGCAAAAGATTGGGCTACTGGTAAAGACAAGCGCAATATGGCACTGTCGTCCAGTGCACAACGTAATGAAACCGTAAAATTCAAATAGTAATCGACAAATTGAAAAATAAATGAAAAAGTAATAGGGCATATGGGGATATAGACATGCAAGACGTACTAGATCTAAAACTATGTGAGCCGTGCTCACTCCCAACTATGCGTTTTCGTGAACTTGTGTTTGGTTTCCCGCCCTTGTTGCGGTTACGTCATGGTTCTTCTTCCTTCTATATGTGGCAGCAGCGATGTGTATCGATATTTGCACCGTGTACCATCTTTGGCTTTCTGCACATAGTTTCCGGCTAGGGGGTCTGCAGTGAATCGGTCGGTTGCTGCGGACCAGGGAAGTTATCTCCGCGCAGTGCAGTCGGCTGGGTCTGCTGGCGGTCCCTGCGCAGTGTCGGAGCGTATGTGGAGCTGTCTGATCGCCACGAGCTTCGTGGTTCACCGACCCAGGACGTCAAAGTTGAGCAGTGGTTTCAACTACCCAAGCCACGTCCATTCATGTTGTCCATTCATGTTGTGTGGTTCGTTTCGGTGGTACGCTGTTGGAGAGGTTTTCCTGTGAGCAACACCGAGTGTTTCTATTGCTGAAATTTAGCCGCCATGCGATGCAATTGACTATACTGGTTGACTACAATTCAAGTGCACCAGCAGAATTTTCTGCCTTGTGGCCGGCAATGTTTTGGTTACCTACCCTGGCCGCTGACGCAAATTCAGGCAGTGTTCCTTTTGGGTGAAGTTAACTATATTACTGTATTTCAAATTCAAGTGTACCAACGGAATTTTCTGCCTTGTGGCCGTTAGTGTTCCGGTTACCTGCCCTGGCCACTAACGTAATTTCAGGCAGTGTTCTTTCCACACCTGTTGTCGCTGTCCAACACGGTGTGTAGTTTTGACAGCTTAATACATACACACATTTGATTGTAGATAATTACGTCTCTAACATTTTGTGTTTGAGTTCTCATGTACCGATTGGTGGCAACCGGTCAGTCCGTGGCTGTCACTTGGTTGGGTTACCGACAGATCAAGTGTAGTTGGGCTCACTACCTGTCTCACCTAAGTGACCAAGCGCAGACCGACCCCCTGGAGACTTCTGAGTGCCGTTGTATTTACTTTTATCTCTGGTGTTTAATTGTATGTTTATAATCTATTATAGCCAATGCTTTGAAAGAAAATTTTTATACATATAAATTAATTATTTTATTTGCAACTTTAACTGCAATTTACGTTGTTGATTTTTAAGATTTCTTGATTGAAGGCTTTCAGCCATGCAGGAATTGCATTTTTTGGTTGTAAATGTGTTATTAAATTACAATAAATTGCAATTTTAAAGTGAAACTGACCGCTACCTTATTTGGCCCTTTCCACAATCCCAATCACCTGTTCTGCCCAGCGGGTTCAGTGGACGTATCATTTTGTACAAAGCCCCAGAAAACACTTATGCTGAAATGACACTGGACTCGCATTCGGGAGGACTACGGTTCAATCCTGCATCTGGCCATCCTGATTTAGGTTTTGCGTAATTTCCCTAAATCGCTCCAGGCAACGGCTAAAAGGTAACAGTGCTAAAAAGAGAACTATCTATTTTACTTCTTTGTTCTTTTGTACTACCTTTGTGCATAAGCGTTTTATATGTCTCGGTGCATAACTTTGGATGTAGCATCACCTGCATTGTGTATATTCCCATGTTTTTAGTTATTTCTCAATTTGTCAATTACTATTTGAATTTTATGCTGTTATCACACTGTGCACCCGATGGCTGCTCCACATGGCGTCTGTCATTACTATTAGTCCATTATTTTGCTTGAGTTCCTGTCATTTATATGTAGTTTCTACGTGACTAAGGAAGGGCCTCCGGCGCCGTCCTAGTTTACCGCAGTGTTTACAATTTACGAGCGTGGTATTGCTCGGTGCCTCTCGTCACTTCCACAAGGTAATACGCATTTTTTCGGTTTCTCCTTCGTTCTCTACTCATGCCTGACCCCGCTATTTTTAATATTTTTTTCTGTTTAGGGTGCCTTTTAGAAGGTTCTTTTTCTGTGTTATATCTTTTCTGACGGATCCTTTTTGGCAGAAAATGTCTGATTCTTTAACGTGGGTTACATTTCGCTTCACTTTGTAACTCTATTCCATTGGTGTTTGAAGGCTATTTTGCTTTTATAACAGTACAGAATAGGACCACTACCGATTAATAGTAAAGTCGCCCTCTCCCTTATATTTTCTGATAACCGGTGATGCCCTGTCCGGACGAAACGCGCCGTTCTTGAGTTAGTTAAGAACTCTGTGCAACCTACGCCTGTTTTTCAAGTAGTTGCAATAATAACGTTTCTGTAACACCACGCCAAGATGTAATCGAACAATTTTTATTCGAGAAATATTTGTAGAGCGATTACAGTGCTGAGAACTACATTATGTAACACACAGTTGCAACTGCATATGTTATTAGAGACGACCGATTTCGGTCTAGGATCAGACCATTATAGGATCCGAAAACCATCTCAGCTATGTAATTGCTTAACTGGAATAGCAGCCAACGTGGAGACCATTCCCAGGGGCCTTCCCGATGAAGATTGCCGTCTTGCCGCCGCCGCCGCTACGAGGCGATGTGCTGTACCGATCCAACGTCTGCTGCGGACATCACACGGCGAATGACCATGAAGAATGGCGAGGTGATTCATTCCATCTCCCCTCCTACCTGAGTCATGTCGACGCCCGGTGAAATCGCAGCTGAGATTTGTAATTTTATGTAGAAAAAGTACCCTAATAAAAGCTGATATTTCGTGTTTCAATGATCTAAACAATCTGTTCCATTCGCTTCTGGTTCAAATGGCTCTGAGCACTATGCGACTTAACTTCTGAGGTCATTAGTCCCCTAGAACTGAGAACTAATTAAACCTAACTAACCTAAGGACATCACACACATCCTTGCCCGAGACAGGATTCGAACCTGCGACCGTAGCGGTCGCTCGGTTCCAGACTGTAGCGCCTAGAACCGCACGGCCACTCCGGCCGGCCATTCGCTTATCAATCCCTTGATCTCATAGCCTTTCGCTGATCTCCTTCATTTAATTATTGATGTCAATTAATCATTGGCACCAAATTTGGGTGGTGGGGGATCTCATTAGTAATTTGCACACTGTATCACAGAGTTTTGAATGGTTCATTGCATTTTGGCGCCCGACGCACGAAGATCTCGTTAGTAATTTGCCTACTATATCATACCACATAGTTTTTAAAGATTCAGTACATTTTGGCTTCGAACATGGGGCGACTTCATTAGTAATTTTCATGCTATATGTCATGTCACAGAGTTTTGAAGAACTCTACAGGAGAGACAAACGCAGACCGATTACTAGGCGCCTGCAGGCAGGCAACCCCTTGAAACCCCTCAGACCTGTATGTGGCCATCAGGTACTAGGATAGACCTGGCTGCGTGTCCCACGGACGGGTAGGGGATCGGTCGATGAGTGGCTTGTCTCTGTACTGAAACATTTTTAAAGTACTCAACAAACATGCGCGTGTGGCACCGAGGAAGTTGCCGAACTGGGGAGTCTTACTGGGACTATTTCTCGTTGTACTCTTGTGCGTGTCAGTGTCTTTCAACTTGATAACTCTACCCGCTCTTATGCAAAAGTGGTCTTGATAATCAGACACACAGACGCATAGTGTGGTCTGTAAGGGTTCAGTTTTTACTGACTGAGTTACGGAAACCCTAAAAATTAAAATCTTCTCGTTTCTCAAGCTGCGTCGCTTCGAATAGTACACTCGAGGTTTTGACAGCTGTCTCTGCCTTCGTCAACATAAGGAAAGACGACTGGTGGCTGAATCAGCTGTCAACAAGGAAAATGACACAAACACAACAACAACATTAGATACAGACTCTTGACACAAGGAGTATAGCTCCTAAAATGGATAAATAACACAATTATAAGAAAAGCAAACATAGCATGTGATTGGTTCATGTATATAAACTGCATTTTAAATATGATAACCAAATAATGTAAAGGAGAACGACTAATATAAGGAACGAGACAATCATTAAATGTAAAGAATACGCCATACGGCGAGGCGAGGTTCGAAGTATAAGTTCCGCGGCTCCCCTCCCACCTAAGGCACCGGTCATGCACACAAACACAAATACAACACAACAGCACACATACAACACGTGGAACTTCATGTAGTTATAGCAACACAAATAACGCAGTGGGTATACCCTACATACGCATTTAAAAATGTGATTAAGTACAGGGTGTTTATAAATGAATAACGGGGCTTTAACGCTTTATAATATTTATAACGTTAAACTTACAGTTATAAATGACAAGTCAAACGAAAGAGCAACTCAAACAGTTGTGTCTGGCACCAGTGCGCATGCGCAGCACACATTGTTTACGCCGCAGTCCGTTAGACAGCAATAGTAGCGAAGATGGCGACTAGTGAACATAAAGTGTTTTGTGTTTTGCAGTTTGCAAAGACCGAATCTGTAGTTATTGTGCAACGTGCATTCCGGCTGAAGTTTGGTTGTGATCCTCCAAGTGATAATAGATGGTATCATCAATTTGAAGATACCGGCTGCCTTTGTAAAGGGAAGAGCACGGGATGACCAAGAGTTAGTGAAGAGACTATTGAGCGAGTGAGAGACTCGTTCACTCGAAGCGCAAAGAAATCAGTCCAGAAGGCTAGTCGTGAACTACAAGTTCCTGTGTCGACTGTTTGGAAAGTTTTAAGAAAACACATACCATTTACAGTTATTACAGGCTCTAAAGCCGGCAGACCATGGATTACGTGCCAACTTCGCAGCGAAATGTTGTTTCATGACGATGAAGATTTTCTAGATCATGTTGTCTTCAGTGATGAATCGACCTTTCACCTTAGCAGACATGTTCACACACACAAAGTGCGCATCTGGGGCTCAGAAAATCCTCACAAGGTGGCACAAAGTGACTGTTTTTGTGACGTATCCCGTCAGAAAGTTTATGGGCCTTTCTTTTTTGGTGAAACTACTGTAACTGGCACACTGGCACTTGATACACTAGAGAAATGGCTCTTCCCTCAATTGGAAGAAGATGAGCCAGAGAACTTCATTTTCAGCAAGATAGTGCGCCACCTCCCTGGCATGGCGAAGTACGCGATTGGTTGAACTTCACTGTACCCAAGTGCTGGATAGGCCGCAAGGGGCCCAATGACAGGGCTTGCTTTACATGGCCTCCACGTTCACCCGACCTAACGCCATGCGATTTTTTCCTTTGGCACTTCATCAAGGATCGTGTGTACGTGCCTCCGCTACCAGCAGACCTCCCTGAATTAAGAAACCGGACTGAAGCAGCAGTTGCTACAATCACTGAAGACACACTTATCAACGCTTGGGAAGAGCTCGGCTATAGACTTGATGTGTGCCGTGTGACAAATGGTGCTCACATTGAAAAAATACAGGACACCTTGAACGATTAAAGATAGGACATTTATATTCACAGACATGTACATTAGTATGTTCTGCGGAAATGATTAGCATTTCAGTCACCTCGGTTCGGCATGTGTCCTATTGCCTAGCAGGCACTGGGTCCGCCATTGGTCCTGATAACTTGTTTCATGTGTGATGAGATCGATGCGTATAAGGCGCGAATAGCGTCCTGTGGTATAGCCCTCCATGTTACATTCACCTGGTTGCAAAGTTCACCTGTGGTGGTTGGCATTGGGTCAATGTGCTGCATCCGTTTAACCATATGCCACACATTTTCGATTGGTGTCAAGTCTGGTGATCTGGCGGGCCGGGGCAAAAGGCTGACATCCTGTGACACCAAGAAGGCGCATGTTCGTGCGGCAACATGTGGTCGTGCATTACCTTGGGAAAAATGGAGTCTGGAGTGTTGTGCAGAAATAGCAGACTGGTGAGGCCGAGCGGTTCTAGGCGCTTCAGTCTGGAACCGCGCGACCGCTGCGGCCGCAAGGTTCGAATCCTGCCTCGGGCATGGATGTGTGTGATGTCCTTAGGTTAGTTAGGTTTAAGTAGTTCTAAGTCCTAGGCGATGACCTCAGATGTTAAGTCCCATAGTGCTCAGAGCGATTTGAACCATCTGATTTTTTTTGCAGAAACGGTATAGGTACGGGTTGCAGGATGTAATTCACGTAGGTCACACGGGTCACGGTGTTCTGGACACGCACCAACTGTAATTTCTGGTTGTACCCAGTAGCACCCCAAACCATTAGCCCTTGATTTGGCGCTGTATGTCTTGTGTGAATGCTGTCACCGTGATGCCGCTCCCCCTGTCTGCGGGGAACCAACATGTGCTCATCATTTTCAAATAAACAGAACCTCTATTAGTCCGAAAACACTATCTGACGACATTCCTGTCCCCAGTGATGTCGTTCCATACGAAATTGCCGTCTAGTACGAGATGCATTCAAGTTCTAAGGCCTCCGATTTTTTTTCTAATTAACTACTCACCCGAAATCGATGAAACTGGCGTTACTTCTCGACGTAATCGCCCTGCAGACGTACAAATTTTTCACAACGCAGACGCCATGATTCCATGGCAGCGGCGAAGGCTTCTTTAGGAGTCTGGAAAATCGCTGAGGCAATAGCAGCACGGCTGGTGAATGTGCGGCCACGGAGAGTGTCTTTCATGGTTGGAAAAAGCCAAAAGTCACTAGGAGCCAGGTCAGGTGAGTAGGGAGCATGAGGAATCACTTCAAAGTTGTTATCACGAAGAAACTGTTGCGTAACGTTAGCTCGATGTGCGGGTGCGTTGTCTTGGTGAAACATCACACGCGCAGCCCTTCCCGGACGTTTTTGTTGCAGTGCAGGAAGGAATTTATTCTTCAAAACATTTTCGTAGGATGCACCTGTTACCGTAGTGCCCTTTGGAATGCAATGGGTAAGGATTACGCCCTCGTTGTCCCAGAACATGGACACTATCATTTTTTCAGCACTGGCGGTTACACGAAATTTTTTTGGTGACGGTGAATCTGTGTGCTTCCATTGAGCTGACTGGCGCTTTGTTTCTGGATTGAAAAATGGCATCCACGTCTCACCCATTGTCACAACCGACGATAAGAAAGTCCCATTCATGCTGTCATTGCGCGTCAACATTGCTTGGCAACATGCCACATGGGCAGCCATGTGGTCGTCCGTCAGCATTAGTGGCACCCACCTGGATGACACTTTCCGCATTTTCAGGTCGTCATGCACGATTGCGTGCATAGAACCCACAGAAATGCCAACTCTGGAGGCGATCTGTTCAACAGTCATTCGGCGATCCCCCAAAACAATTCTCTCCACTTTCTCGATCATGTCGTCAGACCGGCTTATGCGAGCCAGAGGTTGTTTCGGCTTGTTGTCACACGATGTTCTGCCTTCATTAAACTGTCGCACCCTGGAACGCACTTTCGACACATCCATAACTCCATCACCCATGTCTCCTTCATCTGTCGATGAATTTCAATTGGTTTCACACCACGCAAATTCAGAAAACGAATGATTGCGCGCTGTTCAAGTAAGGAAAACGTCGCCATTTTAAGTATTTAAAACAGTTCTCATTCTCGCCGCTGGCGGTAAAATTCCATCTGTCGTACGGTGCTGCCATCTCTGGGACGTATTGACAATGAACGCAGCCTCATTTTAAAACAATGCGCATGTTTCTATCTCTTTCCAGTCCGGAGAAAAAAAATTGGAGGCCTTAGAACTTGAATGCACCTCGTAGTGTTACAGTGTTCCGCTCTTGCGCCAGAGCCGAGGAGGGCACAGATCTGTCCTGCAATGCAGTTCGGTTGAGGTGTCGATCTTCTCGGGGAGGGGGGGGGGGGTCTGGGTGGTGCGACCTGACCCATCTCGTCGTGTTCCACGGCCTTCCGCGAAGCATCCCTCACACACCCGTGGCACTGCGGAAAAACTTCGTTCCACACGAGCAGCAATTTCCTGGGTGGAGTATCACATTCTCTCATCCCAATAATGCGCCCTATTTCAGACTCCCATGATTTGACGATACGGTTCGCACATACGTTTGCGAGGCGTCCTACACGTCTGCTCAAGTCACAATGATCCATTACCTTCGGTTTATAGTGACAAAGAGAGCCGCAGGCAAATCATACCGATAAGTGGTGTTGAGCCGCGTTAACGATGTTGACCTTGAACCCAGGGGGTTGATATTGTTCAAACGCCAATCATTTCTGCATAAGTTAGCACATGTCCTGTGAATATGAATGCCCTATCTCTAGTCGTTCAAGTTGTTTTGTTTGTCCTGAAAATGTTTGTAATTTCTTGGACAGCAGAAACAAATACACAGAGTCGCTCTTGATGTATTTCATTCAGTAATGTAAGAAAACATAATTTTGTACACTACTTCAGGTGTGAAAGGCTCGATGATTCCCACCTGGAATGGCAACGTGAAGCATAATGTTATACTTTGTTTTAATAGTAAAAAAGAAAATAAAAATAAAAAATTGCTGCTCATCCATTTCCTGTTTCTATTATTTCCTTCTAACTTACCCTCTCCCCAATGTTATTCAATCTGTATATTGAGCAAGCAGTAAAGGAAACAAAATAAAAATTTGGAGTAGGTATTAAAATCCATGGAGAAGAAATAAAAACTTTGAGGTTTGCCGATGACATTCTAATTCTGTCAGAGACAGCAAAGGACTTGGAACAGCAGTTGAACGGAATGGATGGTGTCTTGAAGGGAGGATATAAGATGAACATCAACAAAAGCAAAACGAGGATAATGGAATGTAGTTGAGTTAAGTCGGGTGATGCTGAGGGAATTTGATTAGGAAATGAGACACTTAAAGTAGTAAAGGAGTTCTACTATTTGGGGAGCAAAATAACTGATGGTGGTCGAAGTAGAGAGGATATAAAATGTAGACTGGCAATGGCAAGGACAGCGTTTCTGAAGAAGAGAAATTTCTTAACATCGAGTATAGATTTAAGTGTCAGAAAGTCGTTTCTGAAAGTATTTGTATGGAGTGTAGCCATGAATGGAAGTGAAACATGGACGATAAATAGTTTGGACAAGAAGAGAATAGAAGCTTTCGAAATGTGGTGCTACAGAAGAATGCTGAAGATTAAATGGGTAGATCACATAACTAATGAGGAGGTACTGAATAGAATTGGGGAAAAGAGGAGTTTGTGGCACAACTTGACTAGAAGAAGGGATCGGTTGGTAGGACATGGTCTGGGCATCAAGGGATCACAAATTTAGTATTGGAAGGCAGCGTGGAGGGTAAAAATCGTATAGGGAGACCAAGAGATGAATACACTAAGCAGATTTAGAAGGATCTAGGTTGCAGTATGTAATGGGAGATGAAGAAGCTTGTACAGGATGGAGTAGCATGGAGAGCTGCAACAAACCAGCCTCAGAACTGAAGACCACAACACCAACAACAAATGACACTTATTATTTTAACATTTAGTTTCCTATAACTAATTAATTTTCTTTGTAAATCTTTGTTGTTATCCTTATTTTATGACTCAAAAGAAATTTTGCTAGTAATGTGTATTATGTACGACCTGCCTTTTAAAATATCAGGCACAGGTCTCTAAATATGCAATGAAGGAAAAGAAGTGAAATGTAGAAAGCGGTAAGAGAGGAGTGTACTCCTGAGGTTCTCGGTAGCATCTGACGCTCCCTCGATGGAGACGTGATTTGTGGTGTTGGATGTCTTCCAATCGACAAAAAGATCAAGATCGGGATGAATGCTACTGGCAGAGGGGAAAACATGGTAAGATCAGGGAAATAAAATGGGAAAACATCGAACATAAACGACAACACTTGGCGGTTTGATGTCTGGCAGTGGGAGTGGGACGAAAGTGACAACTTTTTCCGGAACGTCGGTGTCTGGTTGAGCCGGCTGGTGTGGCCGGGCGGTTCTAGGCGCTTCAGTCTGGAACCGCGCGACCGCCACTGTTGCAGGTTCGAGTCCTGCCTCGGACATGGATGTGTGTGATGTCCTTAAGTCAGTTAGGTTTAAGTAGTTCAAAGTTCTAGGGGATTCGTGACCACAGATGTTAAGTCCCATAGTTTTCAGATACATTTGAACCTTGTCTGGTTGTGGGTGACTTTCTGCGGACGGCGCCTGCCGATGGGGTCAACATGGATCCCCTGAACACATCGTGCTGTCTGCGAGCATTACTCACGCGTACGGCGAAACATAACAGGAACCACAAGAGAAACAACACTACTACACACCCTCAGGGACTCACACAAATGTTATAGACATGTCTGGGAAAATCAGTAGGTGGTCCAAGTCCTGTATTGCTCCGCATTCACACCTATCGCTATCACTGTAACCCCATTTAAATACGTTTGATTTGCACCCAGTTACTCCAGTGCGCAGCCGGTTTAATGACCTCCAAGTTGTAAAAGGTAGTTGAAATCCTGCAGATCCCTCCTCAAGTAGTTCCATATTGGAGTGTGGCACCATTTCTTTCCAGAGAGATAGTCGCCTTGCGACGGGCTTGGTGGCGAGCTCTTCAGTAGTTTCCATGAAACTCCTGCGGGATTTCAGCCGGACACGTTGTTTTCGGTGCATATACATCGGGTGTTTTGGGCTGTTTCAATGATCTAAACAATCTGTTCCATTCGCTTCTGGTTCAAATGGCTCTGAGCACTATGCGACTTCTGAGGTCATCAGTCGCCTAGACCTTAGAACTAATTAAACCTAACTAACCTAAGGACATCACACACATCCTTGCCCGAGGCAGGATTCGAACCTGCGACCGTAGCAGCAGCGCGGTTCCGGACTGAAGCTCCTAGAATCTGCCACAACGGCCAGCAAATTTTTTTTCACTCTCTCAGTTTGAAGATACGTAGAATCTACATGTATTATGTTGTAAGAGGTCCGAGCAGATGTAATTTCGATGTATTGCTCATGCGCTGCCTGCGATATGCAAGGTCTCTTTAGGTGTTGACTGCAGTAGGAACCGTGTAGCTGTAGCAGTAAGTTGTTGCTAGTCTGCAGTCTGCTCTGGTCTGGTCTGGTGTATCGTGTTGGCTGACCCGGTCGCGGTGCAGCGATGTCGGAGACTGAGTATTATTGTAGAAGGTAAAAAGCAGTCTCACGCATATGTAGTAATGTTATTTCAAGTGCTATGTAAATGTTTTAAAAATCTCGCAATAATAATCTTGCTCATAAAAAGTAACTTTTAACAACCATTCATTTCAATTTAAAGAATTTACTAATTTCTCCCATCCATGATCATCCCGATTATTGCAATAGAAAAATCAGTTGCTTCCTTTCATAAATGACAGATAGGTCGGGCAGCATTGCACAGAGCTGTGCCGGAAAAATTTATTGTAAGAGCAGATATATCTGGCGACTTCATTGAGGTAAAAATTTTTCCTTTTTTTATTCAGAATGATCTTTCAGGGCCATGACGCAGCACTACTGCCGTCCGAAATTTGCCAGGTTAAATTCACAGTGAATTAAATGTAAACGAATTTTGTGTGGAGGTTAATGTGAAAAGAATTTTGTAGGGAGGTTATAAATGTAAATGAATTTTGTGGGGAGGTTACAATGTAAATAGGCAACTAAAAGAAAACTTTGTCCGTCCACCGTTCACTTATTTTGTAGGAAAACGAAAACTGTTGAATACTACAAAATATCACCAGTATTATCCTATTGATCCTAATTTTTTGGATCTCTGCTCAAAAATTGTGCAATCGGGAATAATTTCACTATTTGGGTTTTACCAGTAGTAAGTGCTAAAGAGTGAATACTGAAGTTGACGAACTCTGTTTTTCGTTCATTTGTCCGTTTTCAAATGTTACAAGCTGATGAAGACGCGTTACAGAGATAGCAGATCGACTACTTCCTATTTTTATTGTACACTATAAACGAATTGCTGTTAAGTTTTTAATTTATTACTGTTTCCATAATTTCCTTCCTTTTTTATGATTTCATAGAAACGGCAGACAAATCTTTAATCTTTTAAAGAAAATGAAGGATTGTACTTTACTGCTACGTCACTTCGTAAAAATATTTCTAGATTAGGGTTGGTGCCATTCTCCAATTAAACGTATGTCCAGCGACGACAGTTAGAAACTACCGTTTAGGCCAGGGTGGAGCAAGTTTTTGTATCTCCATCCTTTTGAATGGAGGTCTGGGGGACTACGGCCATTCACTACTGCAAAAAAAATGAAAACCTACAGCCGTCCTTATGATGTCCTTTATTGTGTAGCTGCCAGTTTCGGCCCTTCAGTGCACCATCTTCAGGCCTTAGTTGATGTTGAAGTGCTTATCACGATGGTATCGTATATATGGATCTCGATAACCCCTTCAGCATCAACTAAGACCTGAAGATGGTGCACTTAAGCGCCGAAACTGGTAGCTGCACAATAAATGACATCATGAGGAGTGCTGTAGTTGTTTCATTTTCTTACAAAGGTGAGAGCAAGTCCTGTACACTGCACATACACGTAAACAGTAAGACACAACACACGGCAACGGGGACAGTATTGTCTCAGCAATGGTGTACTAATTCTTATCCCATGCGTTTGTTGCTCGCTTCTGTTGGCATTGTTATTAAAATAGCAAAATGATCACTGACCGCTTTTCCCATTTCCTACAATAAATCATTATTTCAAACCAATGCAAATTTTACAAATAAGAATTACTCCTTCTTTAAAAAATGTTTACTTGAAAACAAAAATTTTAGCTCTGCTGCTATTGCTAAATAATATTTCAATTTTTTACTCAGTTATTAGTAAAAAAATAGAAAGTATTTGTTATAACCGAGACCAAAAAAATACGGAAAACTAACAATTATTCAGAACTAAAATACCGGTATCGGTCTTTAACCTGTTGGTTTTCCCCATTCCTAGGTGGGGATCGTTGGTTCCTGCTAAGCAAGCTGAGTGGAACACTGTGGCCTGCACAAAACTTATTAGATGGCGGGCTATAGTAGTCAAAATGCAGCATGAAAAAAAAGAAGTTCGAATGTTTTATTCGAAGTGACGCGGCTTGAAAACCGAGCACCTTTTATTCAGGCGCGCCACTGCGAAAGACTCTAAGGCAGTGGTTCTCAAAGTGTGCTCCAGGGCGTACTGGTGCGCCCTAGAACATTTACGGGTGCGCCCTGTAATATTTTAGGGAAACATATGACCAAATATAAAAGAACGTACAGCTACTCAATTTTATCCATTTCATGACGGGTATAACATGGAACGAGTCCTTAAGTTTTGTCGAATAGTTCAGTTTGGTTAAGGAAATAACGTGGCTTATTCTCCTTTTAGTGTCGACAGTATTCGGAACGTTTCATGCCGACTGCCTTCTCTCTTCCATTGCTGCTAATCTTAGCTATCTAACAATAGCGGCTGTTTGGGAACTGGGCAAAGGTATTTCAAAATAATGAGTGACGATAAAGCCATTGCTGGCCCACCGACGTCATCACTTACACCACCGAGAAGTGTGAGGAATTCTAGGGAAAGTGTAATTCGCAGTGGGGCGAGAAAAATAATTATTCTGTTGGCAGAATGCTGAGGTCTGGAGGAACAGAATGGTCAGATAAGTGTCACATTGCTGCAGTCATAACAATTGCAGTGGTGGGAGTGATTAATTCGTTTAATAATGAATGTAACTGTATTTATAAATGTAACACTTTATCCATAGTAAAGTTTGGTGTGGCCAATACAGTAACTTATTTAATACGCTGTAAAATATTTGCAGTCCAAGACCGCAACCAATCGACTGCAAGTTGCTTACAACATAATGCTTCATGGTCATTCATAATTAATAAATACCTCAAATGTCATTTTCTTCAACTCCTTGCACTACAACTGCACAGCAGCCTTACCTTAATTTCACAATTTATGATAGAAATAATGCACTTTTAGCGAACCGTTTTTATTTTTGTGTGGAAAATGTAACTATCTTAGTCGCTAGTCGGTACAAGGCGCAGAGGCATCCGTGGATGACCAGCACTGGTCGTGAAATTTTCCTGTAGGCGCCGTGCAAATTATTTTCGAACGCTTCGTTCCGTGCCTTCTTTCCATAACAAAACTGTACGACACTTGTGTCGCTCTTAAAGTTTGTGAATAAACACTGAATAATTCACAGTGTTGTCAAGCGTTAACGGAAATCTGGTCAGATCCAAACGTTCAGAATCAGGAGAAAACGGATATTTGATGACTGACGGATTTTTCCGACGGAAACTCTTACAGATATTATCTGGTCGTGTCGTGCTTTTGTTTCGCAGTTGATTTGCCTATAGACGTTTTCCTTTGATGATGGTAGCCATGCTGAAATTCAGCCTTGTGCGCTATGTATGTGATCACAATGTGCCCATAGAATTCGGAGGGTTCCGTGTAGTTCTCAACGATTGCGAACCTATTCCGCCTAATTCCGAGTGGCGCTGTAACAGCGCGTAAGAAGTGAATTCCCTATTATTGTTATTATTGGCCATTATGACCTATTTAGGCAACGTGACAGTGTATCAAAAAATTATAAATAATATCCGCAACCAGTCACCTTGTAATAATATTTTATTGAAAATGTATGCATATCTGTTGTCAATAGAATATTACTGAAAAAAGAAACTGGGAGAGGAAATTATCTATGAAAGTTGCTTGTTATTTGACCTGGAGCTGCCCGAGACTAAAAGAACTTCATTTCATGTTCTTTGCTACAGATGAATAGCACATGTGAATATGATCGTCATTGTTCATGAAGCCTCGCTACTGCTGAGCGTCACTTCCACTGCAGTTTAGTGATCCAGCGGATCCATTACAGAAACTTCGATCAGGGTTAACGGAACTTGAAAATTATCGTTGGCAGCACTGTTAACCCATGGTGGCACAAGAATCCAAGCCCAGAAGGAAAACTCGTTTCCATTGTTGTGCGCTTGACGTTATCGCAGAGATTTCAAGTGACATGTCAGTGAGGTGTTATTAGCGTACGTGGGGCTCGTGTTTTGTGTACAGCGTACTGATTATTTTCAAAGGGCTAGAAGTGAATCAAATGGTTCAAATGGCTCTGAGCACTATGCGACTTTACTTCTGAGGTCATCAGTCGCCTAGAACTTACAACTAACTGCCGGCCGCGGTGGTCTCGCGGTTCTAGGCGCTCAGTCCGGAATCGCGCGGCAGCTACGGTCGCAAGTTCAAATCCTGCCTCGGGCATGAATGTGTGTGACGTCCTTAGGCTGGTTAGGTTTAAGTAGTTCTAAGTTCTAGGGGGCTGATGACCACAGATGTTAAGTCCCATAGTGCTCAGAGCCATTTGAACCATCTTAGAACTAATTAAACCTAACTAACCTAAGGACATCACACACATCCATGCCCGAGACGGGATTCGAACCTGCGAGCGTAGCGGTCGCTCGGCTCCAGACTGTAGCGCCTAGAACCGCACAGCCACTCCGGCCGGCATAGAAGTGAATCATATATGCAAAATACAATCAAATAAAATGGACAGATTTCTGAAAAACAAGCAAGCCACAGAAGAATCCGATTCTGGAAGTGAACAAACGCTACGTGCAAGTAAGAAAGCAAAACAGCGGCCTACTCGTAAGTACAATGAAAGCTACTTAATCTGTGGTTTCAGTTGGAGTGGGAGTGAAGATAATCCTATCGTATTATGCTTTGTATGTGGGTATAAAATGGCAAATGAGTCTCTGCTTCCTAGTAAAGTGAGTAGTTTAAAACAATGCATTCACATTTGCAAGATAAACCTGTAAGCTATTTCAAGAGATTGTCTGAACATCAAACATGGGCAGCAAATTATTTTAAATGTGTAATGTCTGTTTCTGATAAAGCTCTGATCGCTTCCTACCAAATCTCTGAACTAATAGCAACGAGTTTGAAAGCTCATACTCACTTATTTTGCCTGTTTGCGAAAAAATGATCATGACAATGCTAGGAAATGAAGCAGCTATAAAAATAAGCAAGATTCCTTTGTCAGATGATACAGTTCACAGGCGTATTATAGTAATGTCTACTGATATTGAGAAAAATATATGCAGTAATAAAGTCAAGCACTCAAACATTGCATTGCAAGTTGATGAATCAACAGACATTACCAGCCAATCCCAACTCTTAGCATTTGTCCGTTTCATTAATCAAGATCAAATAGTAAATCAGTTTCTCTTTTGCAAAGAATTAAGTGTGTCTACTAACGGTGGGGACGTTTTCGACATTTTATTTTATCTTAATTAGTGGCAGTTAACATGGAAGTCGTGTGTAGGCATTTGTACAGATAGCAATGGTAGGCTGTGTTAAGGGCCTTATTTCTTTTGTAAAAAAACAAAATGATGTTATCGTAACTCACTGCTTTCTTCGTAGGGAGGCCGTAATAGCAAAAACATTGGGACAAAAACTGAGAGAAGTCTTAGAGCAAATTGTTCAGATGGTAAATTTTATTAAAACAAGACCTGTCAAAACCCGTTTATTCGAAAAACTTTGTATCGATATGGAGTCAGAACACAGACTATTGCTTTTACACATGGAAGTCAGGCGGTTGTCGAGGGGGAAAGTACTTACCCGTGTGCATGAGCATGACAAGAACTTCTCGTGTTTTTCGAATAAATGAAACATTTACATATTTGAAACCTCCTTCGGAGTGAATTTTGGATTGCCAGATTGCAATATTTGGCTGATATATTACAGCAGTTCAGTATTTTGAAGACTAGCATGCAAGGTAAAGAAGTAAATATCCTCACATCTACCGACAAAGTTAAAGTGTTACACAGAAAACTACAAATATGGAAAAGAAAAGCTTAAATATTTTCAACATTTCGCGGCCCTATCAGCAACTGTAGAAATATTAATTTTAACTTTTAAAAACCAACAGCCTCTGTTGCAAAGTTTACCTAGATTTAGGTTTCAGTCGGGATAACCCAACCTTCTTCAGAATAAAAGTAACTACTGTTTGTTCATAGTTCCAGTACAGCACTCGTGGCTGCCGCATTGCGGTCGCGAAGTGGGGCCGAGGCAGTTTCAGATAAGTTTTTACAGTCTGACGATAATTATGGATTTATAGTTTTAGCTTGACGATGTCCACTATGGACACACGGTAGTTACTTTTATTCTGAAGAAGGTTGTGTTATCCCGACTGAAACCTAAATCTAGGTAAACTTTGCAACTGAGGCTGTTGGTTTTTAAAAGTTAAAAGAAAAACTGTTCAAGTTAACTTGGAAATGTTCCCGTTGGTAAGAAGCCACATGCATAAATGAAATACTTTCAATAGTAGTAGATGATTTAATAAGTTTAGGAGAGACACGGAGTTCATATTTTCCATCCATCAACACTGAACAGAACGACTGGATTCGAAACCCATTCATGAAAACTTCAGGTGATTTCGGCTTAACATTTAACAGAAGAGGAAGAACTGGCAGCTATATCTACTGATCATAGACTGATGATTAAGTATAACGAGTTGTCTCTTGAATCCTTCTTGATTTCTACAAAAGAAGAATATGTGTAGATATCTAAAAAGGCTTTGAACGTTTTACTTCAATTTTCGACGTCATAATTATGTGTATCAAGGTTTTCTGCCCTCACGACAATTAAATGTAAAAAGAGAGGAACTGTTAACGGTATTGACGAGGAAATGAGAGTCTGTCTTTATATCCACAAACACCGAAGAAAAAAATGGTTCAAATAGCTCTCAGAACTATGGGACTTAACTGCTGTGCTCATAAGTCCCCTAGAACTTAAAACTACTTAAACCTAACTAACGTAAGGACATCACACACATCCATGCGCGAGACAGGATTCGAACCTGCGACCGTAGTGGTCACGCGGTACCAGACTGTAGCGCCTAGAACCGCTCGGCCGGCAAACACCGAAGAAATCGCGAGGACACATCAGGCTCATTTTTCTCATAAATACTAGAAAGAATAGGCGTAACGTACGTTTCAGTTGTCGTGAATTGTAACTTTTCTATATAATTTGAATAAATCGATAGTCTTATTGCATTATTTAATTTCAATACGTTTGACTTATTGTTTGTGCTGCCTTTCGTCTCGGCAGGATAGGATGCAACACGGCGCTCGGCCGTCGGATTTGAGTGACAATCGTGCTACATGAATCTCTCAGATTTTTATACAAAAATTATTCGTTCATATTGTGATAATGTATGCTTTTTTTATTAATATATGTTGTAGTCTGGATGCAAAATTAAAAATAAACTGACTTAATTGTTATTTTATCACGGTACTAGCTGACGCGGCGAACTCTGTTCCGCCTTAAAGCTAATAAATAATCAGATTTTGGATGTTAAGTTCAATTTTTGGTTAGGAAATACAAATAAAAAATGAAGTATTTCAATGATTCTTTATTCTTTATGTTTTTTGGTGCATAGCTTCCACTCTTCAATTAAGTACCTTGAAATACACGACATTTTTTGTTTTATTATCAGAAGCAAGAACAAACAACGCAGATGGTCTTCCGACCCCTGATCATGCCACATATAACTGATCATGTGAAAAACATGGATATTCCAGATTTAAACCACAAACTTTCAAGGATTGCCCTTGTGATTTGTTAATGGTCATGGCGAATGCAAGACGGATCGGAAATTGAAGTCTTTTAAACTCAGGTGGCGGAGTCAATAATGGCAATTTCACTTTCCAACTAAGGCAGCACAATCCGTGCGTTTCTCAGGAAAACTTCAATGCGCCACAATACTCGTAAACAACGTCCATCGGCCCAATGCAAACGCAAGGATGCAAGCAGTAATCAGTGCTGCAATCGTTTCTAAACGCTGCTCGATTCAAATCATCACGTGATAAATCTCTTCTTCTGCGTCGAAAATTATCCACATGTTGATTTCTGTTGTTCGCTCGACGATTTCGCATTGCCAACCGAACTGTTTCACGGGCTGCCTCACTTTGCTCTTCTGATTGAGAAAAAAATGGTTCAAATGGCTCTGAGCACTATGGGACTTCAACTTCTGAGGTCATCAGTCCCCTAGAACTTAAAACTACTTAAACCTAACTAACCTAAGGACATCACACACATCCATTCCCGAGGCAGGATTCGAACCTGCGACCGTAGCGGTCGCGCGGTTCCCGACTGTAGCGCCTAGAACCGCTCGGCCACTTCGGCCGGCTGCGATTGAGAAGCACGAAGTCGAGCCATACTAACGCGGCGCTCTTCACGGGCAATTTGTTGTTCTTCTTCAGTCCTTTCATTCGCAATGTTTTGTATCCTTCTTGCATTACGGCTTTGTCGAGAAATATTCGATCGTCTTGGTAGCGGCATTGTTAATGATGATTCAAAGAAAATACAAATTATTTCTTTAAATTCTTAATTAATGATATATACTGATACTTAACCATAGACGTTTAGCTCTCATTTGCGTTTTGTTATTCCATGTCAGATGCGTTTTTGTTATACCACGTTTTATAGTGACGTTTAGCTGACATTTGCGTTTTGTTACTCCATGCCAGATGCGTTTTTGTTGTACCACGTTTTATAGTGGTCGAACGGGATAAAAAGTATCCTATGTCCGCCTCCTGGTTCTAAGCTACCTCTCCACCAATTTTCAGCCAAACGGGTCCAGCCGTCGTTTAGCTGACATTTGCGTTTTGTTACTCGATGCCAGATGCGTTTTTGTTATACCACGTTTTATAGCTGTCGAACGGGATGAAAAGTATCTTATGTCCGTCTCCTGGTTCTAAGCTACCTCTCCTCCAATTTTCAGCCAAATCGGCCCAGCCGTTCTTGGGTTATAAATAGCGTAACTAACACGACTTTCTTTTATATATATATATATATATATATATATATATATATATTAAAAAAGATGCTGTGACTTACCAAACGGGAAAGCGCTGGTAGGTAGACACAATAAAAAACACACAAGCACACACACACACACACACACACACACACACACACACACACACACACACAAATATCAAGCTTTCGCAACCCACGGTTGCTTCATCAGGAAAGAGGGAAGGAGAGGGAAAGACGAAAGGATGTGGGTTTTAAGGGAGGGGGTAAGGAGTCATTCCAATCCTGGAATCGGAAAGACTTACCTTAGGGGGAAAAAGGGACAGGTATACACTCGCACACACACACACATATCCATCCGCACATATACAGACACAAGAAGGCCTTTAGATGTGTTTGCTTATGTCTGTATATGTGCGGATGGATTTGTGTGTGTGTGTGCGCGCGTGAGTGTATACCTGTACCTTTTTCCCCCTAAGGTAAGTCTTTCTGCTTCCAGGATTGGAATGACTCCTTACCCTCTCCCTTAAAACCCATATCCTTTCGTCTTCCCTCTCCTTCCCTCTTTGGTGATAAGCAACCGTGGGTTGGGAAAGCTTGATATTTGTGTGTTTTTTTATTGTGTCTGTCTACCAGCGCTTTCCCGTTTGGTAAGTCACAGCATCTTTTTTTAATATATTTTTCCCGTGTGGAATGTTTCTTTCTATTATATATATATATATATATATATATATATATATATATATAATTTCCTGTATTGACTGTTGTAAAATATTCCTCAAAAATGTGTATATAGTGCACCCACAATTATTTGCGGCCTTTTAAATGCGCCCGAAGCTCAAAGAGTTTGAAAACACTGCTGTAAGGACACACACAAAAAAAAAAAAAAAAAAAAAAAATCCGTTGCCTTACTTGTAGTTTTCGAGACGATAATTGAAACTTTACGACTACCCATGTTAACAGAGATGAACCGAGTGCAGTTGACGTAAATACTAGTATCACGTCTGTGTGAAATTATCGCACAGTTAGGTTTGCTTCTTTATTACAAAGAGCGGAGCTTTAATTTCCGCTACGAGCGAGCGTGACAGGCTATTAATCGGCCCCGCCTCGCGGCGTGCGGCGGCTGCAGCCTTTGCGATCGGGCGCCGCGCTGCGGATATTCGCTCAAAGGCACACCTGCCCGGCCTTTGAGGCTCCGGTTCAGCCGGCGGGCAATTAATTTCGAGTGCACTGTCGGCCCCGGCGAAGCTGCTACTCGCCGCCCGCCGGCTGCAGCGGCCGCCGCCGCTTTGTGGCCTACCAGGCAGCCGATCTGACTCCGCAAGTCACTCGCCCGTGGGCTCTGTGTGTCTGTGTGTGTGTGTGTGTGTGTGGGTGGGTGGGTGTGAGCCCGTTTCACGCCCCCAGGCTGTCGCTTGACGTCACACCGCGCGATCAATGGCAGCCGCGCGCTGTCAATAGCCACAACACGGCCGGGATCGAACCAGAGGCGCTTCCGGCGCCGGTCCGTTCCCGGCGTTGCAGCCCGGGCTTTCGAAAGGCGGGGAAAACAGCTCAGGAACGCTGGGCGTATCGCCATCCTGCTAACTACCGTCCTTGTGGCATCATAATCGCTTTCGCAGAGTGCAATTTGATCTGCTGAATCGGGCCATATACTCAAGATTAATGGAATATGCTGAAAACAGGAATCATTAAAGCAGGACAGCAAAATATGGGATATGTCTAGAAATTATTCGAATGGAAAAACTGGTGGAAGCTGACCACGGGGAAGATCGGTTTGGATTCCGTAGAAATGTTGGAACACGTGAGGCAATACTGACACTACGACTTATCTTAGAAGAAAGATTAAGGAAAGGCAAACCTACGTTTCTATCATTCGTAGAGAAAGCTTTTTACAATGTTGACTGGAATACCCTCTTTCAGATTCTGAAGGTGGCAGGGGTAAAATACAGGGAGCGCAAGGCTATTTACAATTTGTGCAGAAACCAGATGGCAGTTATAAGAGTCTAGGGACATGAAATGGAAGCAGTGGTTGGGAAGGGAGTGAGACAGAGTTGTAGCCTCTCCCCGGTGCTATTCAATCTGTATATTGAGCAAGCAGTAAAGGCAACAACAGAAAAGTTTGGAGTAGGTATTAAAATCCATCGAGAAGAAATAAAAACTTCGAGGTTTACCGATGACACTGCAGTTCTCTCAGAGACAGCAAAGGACGTGGAAGAGCAGTTGAACGGAATGGACAGTGTCTTGAAAGGAGGGTATAACATGAACATCAACAAAAGCAAAGCGAGGATAATGGAATGTAGTCGAATTAAGTCGGGTGATACTGAGGGAATTAGATTAGGAAATGAGACACTTAAAGTAGTAAAGGAGTTTTGCTATTTGGGGAGCAAACTAACTCATGATGGTCGAAGTAGAGAGGATATAAAATGTAGACTGGCAATGGCAAGGAAAGCGTTTCTGAAGAAGAGAAATTTGTTAACATCGAGCATAGTTTTAAGTGTCAGGAAGTCGTTTCAGAAAGTATTTGTATGGAGTGTAGCCATGTATGGAAGCGAAACATGGACGATAAATAGTTTAGACAAGAAGAGAATAGAAGCTTTCGAAATGTGATGCTACAGAAGAATGCTGAAGATTAGATGGGTAGATCACGCAACTAATGAGGATGTATTGAATCGAATTGGGGAGAAGAGGAGTTTGTGGCACAACTTGACAAGAAGAAGGGACCGGTTGGTAGGACATGTTCTGAGGCATCAAGGGATCACAAATTTAGCATTGGAGGGCAGTGTGGAGGGTAAAAATCGTAGAGGGAGACCAAGAGATGAATACACGAAGCAGATTCAGTAGGATGTAGGCTGCAGTAGGTACTGGGAGATGAAGAAGCTTGCACAGGATAGAGTAACATGGAGAGCTGCATCAAACCAGTCTCAGGACTGAAGACCACAACAACAACAACAACTTGGAGAAAAACAAGAGCAATGAAGGTGCAAGAAAGATATACCGAAGGTCCAATGATGAACTGTGAAGAGAAACAGAGCAGGCTAGGAAAAAATGGCTAAAAGAAGAATGTGATGCAATTGAAGAATTGGACAGGAAGGGGCGATACGACTTACTATACTACAGAGTAAAGACTATGACATGGGCATAAAACAGGGCAGGAACTGCTACTATGGAAATTTTGAGTAAAGACGAAGAGGTAGTGTACAAAGATCGTGCCGATGTCCTCCAGAGATGGGAATAATATGTAAAAGAGCTGTATGACACAAATAGCAAACCAGAAACTCTGGAACTAGAATCACACAACAGTGTAAGTGAAGACGAGAAAGGACTAACCATCATAATGGAAGAAGTAAAGTCTGTCATAGCTGCAATGAAAAATGGCAAAGCGGTAGGTACAGATACGATACGGGGAGAAATATTAAAATGCTTGAACCAAGATGGAATAAGATAAATATTCAGGTTATGTAATAAAATATATGACAGTGGTGAATGGCCTGAGGACTTTCTGACAACAGTAATGATTCCATTACCGAAAAAAACAAGGAACCAAGAAACGCAGCAAGCAGACGACAATCAGCCTCATTTCATATGCAGCCAAAGTGATGTTAAGAATAGTTAATAAAAGACTTGAAAAAGTAATGGAGGAGAATCTTGGCGAGGAACAGTTTGGCGTTAGACGGAATACGGACACCAGAGATGCAACAGGGCTCCTACGAATCTTGAGAGATAGGTTTATTGAAAAAGGAAGAGACCTATATATGTGCTTCATCGATCTAGAAAAGGCATTCGACAATGTGGTTTGGGACAAGCTGGCGACTATAATGAGGTAAAAGAGAGTGGACTGGAAAACCAGAAGACTTTTAAACTCCTTATATCATAATCAAAAAGTTTCAATTAAAGTGAGATGAGAAAGTACAAACTGGATCAGACTAGGAAAAGGAGTAAGACAGGAATGCTATCTGTCACGTACCCTTTTCAACCTCTACTTGGAAAATATGATTGAGCAATGCTCATTAGATGATAAAGGCATAGAAATTGGAGGAAGAAGAGTACGGTGTTTAAGGTTTTCTGATGACATGGTCCTTCTAGCCACAGGGGAAAAAGAATTAAAGGATTTGGTGGACACCATTGAAACTAACGGAAAAAATTAACACAAATAAAACAAAAGTATTAGCACTAGGAGGAAATAAGGAAATAAAAATTATTCTGAATGGAGAAATACTAGAACAGGTGCAAAATTTTAAGTATCTTGGAAGCAGGATAGACACCGACTGGAAGTGCACAACAGAAATTAAAACAAGGACAGCAATGGCAAAAGAGGCGTTTTATAAGAAAAGGAGAATTTTCTGCGGCGGTCTGGACAGAAAATTCAGGAAGAGACTCATAAAATGTCTTGTATGGGTGTTCTTCTATATGGCGCTGAAACATGGACTATGAGGAAGAAAGACAGAGAAAGGCTGGAGGCTGCTGAGACTTGGACATGGCAGAGGATGGAAAGAATAGGTTGGATGGACACTGTAAAAAATGAAGAGGTACTGAGAAGAGTGGGAGAGAAAAGACAGTTACTAGATGTAACAAAGAGAAGAAAAAGAAACTGGATTGGGCATATATTAAGAAAGAACAACGGACTGATAAAAACAGTTTTAGGTTATGTAGAAGGGAAAAGGAAGGGAGGAATGAAGAGATTCCAGATACTGGATGACATGATGGACGTACAACATACAGCAGCCTTAAGAAGGAAGCAATGGATCGCAGGAAATGGAGAGGCAAAGGACCTGCTAATATAACAGATAACTCATGATGATGATGACTCAAGATTGTTGAGATAGGGGTAATCGTATAAAGTCGAATTCACACTCGGCGTCACAGTATCGTGTTCACACAGTCCGTCACGTCAATTCAGGTCACGTGATCTCAACTCGCACGGCAGTCAAAAAATGGTTCAAATGGCTCTGAGCACTATGGGACTCAACTGAGGTCATTAGTCCCCTAGAACTTAGAACTAGTTAAACCTAACTAACGTAAGGACATCACACACATCCATGCCCGAGGCAGGATTCGAACCTGCGACCGTAGCGGTCTCGCGGTTCCAGACTGCAGCGCCTAGAACCGCGCGGCCACTTCGGCCGGCTCGTACGGCAGTCCTCAGCTGTTTTGTCGCGGGAATTACGGTCTTCGCAAGATGATTCTCAACTGTTTTTAAGAGGAAAGTGCACATACGCTACGCATAGCTCACATACCTGGATGCTAGAGTCCACATTTGTACGAAAATGACACTTTATAGGACTCATGTGGTTTGCAGCTTGTACGTACGTATAAGCGTGTTTATTAGGGAGTAAGACAGAACTGGAACAAAAACGCAAAAAATGCAGCGTGGATCCGACAAACGATATCAAGACGATAAATCTGCATTTTACACTGAAGCGACAAAGAAACTGGTACGCCTGCCTAATATATTGCGTGGCCCCGGCGAGCACGAAAAAATGCCGCAACGCGACACGGGATGGTTCAAAAGGTTCTGAGCACTATGGGACTTAACATCTGAGGTCATCAGTCCTCTAGACTTAGAACTACTTAACCCTAACTAACGTAAGGACATCACACACGCCGGCCGAAGTGGCCGTGCGGTTAAAGGCGCTGCAGTCTGGAACCGCAAGACCGCTACGGTCGCAGGTTCGAATCCTGCCTCGGGCATGGATGTTTGTGATGTCCTTAGGTTAGTTAGGTTTAACTAGTTCTAAGTTCTAGGGGACTAATGACCTCGGTAGTTGAGTCCCATAGTGGTCAGAGCCATTTGAACCATTTGAACATCACACACATCCACACCAGAGGCAGGATTCGAACCTGTGACCGTAGCAGCAGCGCGGTTCCGGACTGAAGGGCCTAGAACCGTTCGGCCACAGCGGCCGGCACATGGCATGGACTCGACTAATGTCTGAAGTAGTGCTGGAGTGAACTGACACCATGACTCTTGCAGGGCTGTCCATAAACCCGTAAGAGTACAACGGGGTGGAGATCTCTTCAGAACAGCACGCTGCTAGGCATACTACATATACTCAATAGTTTCCATGACTGGGGAGTTCGGTGGCCAACGGAAGTGTTTAAAGTCAGAAGAGTGTTCCTGGAGCAACTCTGTAGCAATTCTGGACGCGTGCGGTGTCGTATTGTCCTGCTGGAATTACCCAAGACCGTCGGAATGCACAATGGACATGAATTGATGCAGGTGGTTAGACAGGATGCTTACGTATGTGTCACCTGTCAGAGTCGTATCTAGACGTATTAGGGGTCCCATATCACTGCAACGGCACATGTACCACACCATTACAGAGCCTCCGCCAACCAGCTTGAAGCGTCCCCTGCTGACATGCAGGCAACATGTTTCCAGTCATCAACAGTCCAGTATCGGTGTTGACGGGTCAAAATGGTTCAAATGACTCTGAGCACTATGGGACTTAACATCTGAGGTCATCAGTCACCTAGAACTTAGAACTACTTAAACCTAACTAACCTAAGGACATCACACAAATCCATGCCCGAGGCAGGATTCGAACGTGCGACTGTAGCTGTCGCGTGGTTCCAGACTGAAGCGCCTAGAACCGCTCGACCACACCGGCCGGCGTTGACGGGTCCAGGCGAGGCGTAAAGCTTTGTGTCGTGCAGTCATCACGGGTACACAAGTGGACCTTTGGCTCCGCAAGCCCATATCGGCGAAATTTCGTTGAATGGTACTCACGTTGACGCTTGTTGATGGCCCGGCATTGCAATCTGCAGCAGTTTGCATAAGGGTTGTACTTGTGTCACGTTCAACGATTCTGTTCAGTCATCGTTGATCCCGTTCTTGCAGGATCTTTTTCGGGTCGCAGCGATGTCGGAGATTTGATGTTTTACCGGATTCTTGATATTCACGGTACACTCGTGAAATGGTCGTACAGGAAAATCGCCACTTCATCGCTGCCTCGGAAATGCTGTGTCCCACAGCTCGTGCGCCGACTGTTAAATCATGTTCAAACTCACTTAAATCTTGTTAACCTGGCATTATAGCAGCAGTAACCGATCTAACTGCGCGAGGCACTTGTCTTAAATACGCGTTGCCGATCGCAGCGCCGTATTAGCTTGCTTACATATCTCTGTATTTGAATACGCATCCCTACACTAGTTTCTTTGGCGCTTCGGTTTCTAAATATTTTAGAATATAGAAGCACCAATTTTTTTATTTGCTACGTCAAATTGCACCCAGAATTACTAAATAGATCACAATGTTACGACCGCCATCACACCCCGTGATGGCTAGCAATATCTCCCTCAATACCTTTCCCTTCAAGAATTATAGGTTTTATTTACATTTTGTATTGGGCTTATAATAGTTCAAGTGCCTTATCTGTACTGGGGTTAGCTACTAACCACTGATATATGCAGAATTTTTTCATACACAATCCACAGAGTTACGTAACATAATATGAGCCTGCCACAAATACATATTTATACAAACTTCACAAAAGAAAAGCATTTCGTCACTGCTGCATTGTGTGAAGGTTTCAGTCCATTTCTTCATAATCATTACAAACACCTGACAACGTGTAAATAAATTCCACTTACATCAATCTGATTCTATCCGCAGTACTTTCTTCAATTAAGTTGCAGCCAGACTACTGTCCATTTCATTGCCTAATATTATCTACCGGCCTCTGGAAAATCAATTTTATAAATGTAGTATAGGCACGTAATTCAGAAGTGCTATTGAAAATACATTTTTGGCACATGATAATTACAGCACATATGTGAGAAGGTTTAAGATGTTTAGAAATTAGACCTTGTAAGTATGCTGTTTAGGTTTTTATGTTGGTAACGCCACGTAGCGCTCTGTATGAAAATCACTGACTGTGCTGTGTGCAGTCTGTGGCTGGTTGGACTCATTGTTGAAATACTCACTAGCATTGTTGCCAATTTAGCGACTTTGTCGCTAGAAATGGCGACTTTTGCCCTCGTCTTAGCGACAAAAAAAACTTTTTAGCGACAAAAATTATTTAGCGACTTATCTGGCGACTTTTGGACTACTAACGACTTTTGAAGTACAAACCAAAACTATTCTGGGCCAGTATTTTCATTAACAAAACTAAGATTTTAACTATAGAATGAGTACTACACTGACTTTGTTCTAGATTTAAGAAGTTTAATTAAGTTCTTAGCAGATCATGTAGCACTGTTCAGCATTTAGTAAACCTGCATGAGGGAATTGCCTACAGAGTAAGAAAACCTTGACTATAGAACAATACATTAATCATTACATACTAGCCTGTTATCGTCGATAGCGTATAGATCTATAGTTCTTCAACTTTTGAACTCCTTTTATTTTTCGAATTGACAAAAAACATACGTAATATTAGGTATAATAAAATACATTTCTGTCCAGCAACCTCTAATTTTTCGAAATGTTAACTAGCAGTGAAATTATTATCACGTGCACAGTGGTAACGCAAGAACAATTCGGTGGGGCTACCTCAGACATTATTACGTTTTAAACAATGAACAATAGGACTGATATCGAGTTACCGAGTGAGTAGATTGTTTCATGGCTTCTAGTTCACCTGAGTTTTAATATATTTTCAGTGATTATAAATTGATGAAACTTGTGTTGTGGTGGCTTAGATATTGGATTTACCGCAGAAGAAGAAGCAGTACGCTCAAAAATATCGGGATGCGTGGGAAGCAGAACCTGAATTCAATGGGTGGCTGAAACCAGAGTTGGAGACTTATCCAAGGCAAGATGTCAAGTATGTGCAACAGAGTTTTATGCTAAATTGTGTGATATTAGAAAGCATTCGAAAACTATTAAGCATAAACAAAAAATTGATTTAAAAAAAACACAAACCACCTTACCTGTGAAAACTGTTCCGAAAACTACAGTTGGAATAGCAAGCAGAGCGGAAGGCGCCTTTTCTTTATTTATTGCTGAACATTCTTCTATTTTAGCTGTAGATCATTTAGGAATACTGTGCAAGAAGGTGTTTTCCGCTGATGAGGGCGCTAAAAACATGCAATTACATCGTACGAAGTGCACTAACATTATAACTGAAGTTTTGGCTCCATATTTTACACAATCATTGGTTGAAGATATAGGTAACCAAAAATACAGTGTACTAATAGATGATTCCACAGATGTATCAATATCTAAAATGCTAGGTATCGTTATACGGTACTATAGTGTAAACAACCAAACCATTATATCAGCATTTCTCAAACTCGCTGTAGTAGAAACTGGAGACGCAAGAAATCTGGCTGCTGTTCTTGTGAATTCTTTGAAAGATCTCAAACTTCCAATCGCTAATATGGTAGGAAAAGGCACAGATAATGCAATGGTTGGAATAAACAATAGGCTTTTCGAACAACTCAAGAGAGAATATGGTTTGAAGCATTTGGTATTGATCCGTTGCATTTCTCACTCTCTTCAGCTTGCAGTTTCGCACGCCTCAGTGAATACCATACCTAGAAACAGAGTTTCTTGTACGGGAAAGCTACAATTGGTTCTCCATTTCACCCAAAAGACAAGAGGAATATGAAAAGGTATATGAGACAATAAATTGTGGAAAACAACCACTACAAATTTTGAACGTCTGTGCAACACGTTGGCTTTCAATTGAACCAGTAATACGAAGAATTCTGGAGCACTGGGGAGAACTAAAGCTACATTTTTCACTTGCCATGGTTCAAGACAATTGTTACACTGCCGATCTTTTGTACACGATGTATGATGACAACTCAAATCATCTTTACATGTTTTACCTTAAATATGCTTTAAAAGACGTACAAATAGCAATAAAAGCTTTTGAAGGAGAAGACAATGACCCCACTAAATTACTACATACACTTGTATTTCTCATGCAGTCGCTCGGACAAAACATAGTTTTTCCAACTGACGTACAAATAGCAATAAAAGCTTTTGAAGGAGAAGACAATGACCCCACTAAATTACTACATACACTTGTATTTCTCATGCAGTCGCTCGGACAAAACATAGTTTTTCCAACTGTTGATTTGTTGACAAAACCAGTTCCAAGCGAATGTATGAACGCAAATCCGAACCTTGGCTTTATGTTTGAACAGAAATTGTCTGAGTCAAGTTTGTCTGAAGAAAATGAAGTTTATTTGAAGAAAAGATGCATTCAGTTTAGTCTGAAACTCACAAAACAAATTCGACAAAGACTGGCAAGTAACGTTACGATCCTGAAAAAAATGTCAATGCTGAATGTTGAAGAAACACTAAAAGTGAATAAAAATAATGCTGTAGCGGATGTAGCCAAAGAATTAGGTTTTAGTGGCGATTTCATAGACGGTATGCTGCAAGAATGGCATAATATCAACTTCATTAGGTGGAATAACACTACTAACACTGTTCGATTTTGGAGTGAGGTTTTGCAGTATAAAAATGCAGGTGAAAATCCTTTTTCTTTGATTTCACAACTAGCAATGACTGTTCTATGCCTACCGCATTCAAATGCAGAAGTGGAAAGAGTATTCAGTTCTATGAACATTATAAAAACTAAACAACGTAACAGATTATCGTTAAAGACAATTAATGCTTTGATCATATTGAGAGAACAGCTGAAGAAACAAAATAAATATTGTGCATCTTTTGACATACCGTCAGACGTAATGGAGCTTATTGGTGCGAACAAAAGTTACTCTTTTGCGACAAAACCAGTCGAACTGCAACATCATCTTTTGAGCGATGTCCAACCCTCTACATCAACAACAGTTCTGTCAGAGCATGAAACAGAAGAGTTATTCGATCTTCTGAGTGACGACGATGAATAGCTCACATACCGGTATGTATCTATTTTGTAACCTAATTTGAGTTCTTGCTTTCTTTTGTTACAAATATAGTTGTGTATTTCCAGTGTATTTGACTACTGTGATTGAAACAACAATTTATGTGTTGTATCAATTATGATAACATGTTTAATTAACCGTTAGTGTATTTTATATGTATGTTGTTGCAAGCGATGCGTCATTTAATTAAGACAATATAGCAATTACGTATGAGACAATTTTTATTAAAAATTTATTAACCCCTGCCCCCCCTCCACACTGGCTTATTGCACCATTCAAATTTTCAGTACAACTCTAGTAAAATCAGTTTTAGCGACTTTCTAGCGACTTTTGGTATTGAATCTAGCGACTCAGGTTTTTTAGACTTGGCAACACTGCTCACTAGTGTAGTGTTGGGCAGTTGGATGTGAACAGCGCGTAGCGTTGAGCAGTTGGAGGTGAGCCGCCAGCAGTGGTGGATGTGGAGAGAGAGATGCCAGAGTTTTGAGAGGTTGCTATAAGCGGACGATCTGGACGTGTGTCCGCCAGAAAAAGGAAATTTTTAAAGATGGATGTTGTGAATTGACAGATAGATATATATATGATGACTTTTGAACACTATTAAGGTAAATACATTGTTTGTTCTCTATCAAAATCTATCATTTGCTAACTATGCCTATCCGTAGTTAGTGCCTTCAGTGGCTATAATCTTTTATTTAGCTGGCAGTACTGGCGCTCACTGTATTGCAGTAGTTCGAGTAACGAAAATTTTTGTGAGGTGATTCATGAAAGGTATAGGTTATTGTTAGTCAGGGCCATTCTTTTGTAGGGATTATTGAAAGTCAGATTGCGTTGCGCTAAAAAAAATATTGTGTGTCAGTTTAGTGATGATCAGAATAAGTAAAGAGAGAACTGTCGGAGTACATTCAGTTTTAGTGAGCTGTCTTTGTATCAAATAAAGTAGAAGTTTACCAGCACAGTCATTCATGTCATACAATTCAGACTACTGCTCACTACTTTCCATTCATTATAAAATCATAAATTTTAACGAAAAAAAATAATGATATATAATAATTTACAACAAATAGCAAAACTGAGTAGCGACGACTTAGAATAACAACTAACATCAGCTCCAAAAAGTACGACGAAACGAAGTATGGAGAACGAGCGCACGGCTCTGTAGCGGGAGGAAATGAGCTTGGGAGTCACGTGATTAACGACAGACGATGACGTCAGCTGTCGAAAGTTTCTTCCCGAGAAACCTTGACGGTGCCGTGACGTGATGTGATGCGACGCGACGGCCACTGTTAATTCACCTTAAGTCGCTGCGGCTGTGAGCGTTTAAACACTTACGGGAGATTTGTGACAATGGAAATGTTACACTGCTGGTCACTAAAATTATAATACTGGAAAAATGGTTCCCATTCCATGCTGGGCGCCTGGCACAACAACAGGTTATGAATTTCTTGAAATGAAAAAATCTGATGATGCGCCAAAAGGGCGAAACACGTCATTTCCTTTAAGTAAAAAAGATTCTGCAACTAAGACTATTTCAAGAGATTATAACACGGTGTTTACGGCATGCAACAGAAATCGACAAGACATATAATATACTCCATACATTTTAAGCGGAATAGATCGACTGATGTGTCTGTTTCATCGAACTTCAGAGCAATTGGTAATGTCAAAGGTGGGCAGCTCTGTGTTTTAGCTACAGTACCCTCCAATCGCCTACTCATTTAATCACGTGTTATTTCTACTGTGTTGTTTCGCACTCTTTGTTATTGCTCGCATAACAACTAATATACTGATAAAGGGATGAAATAATATATGTCGCTATGAAAAGAGCTCTGAAATACTTTTTAGGGATGCTGTGCTGTGACTTTCTTTGGATCATTAATCTTCAACAAAACAAAATATATTATGTTCTTATTATTAAAAGGAACATTGTTTCGTTACTGTAACTCGCTATAAAGTTCAATATATCTTTCTTTCTTTACAGTTATTGAAAAGGTTACTGAAAATTATTTCGTTATCAATACTGATGTTACAGTAAGCAATGTTTGTTCAACATCAAAATTTTGCAGTGGATTTTTGTTAACGTTAAAATACCAATAAGTACCACGACTAACACGAGAACATGAAACTATTATCAGAGAGAAAATGTTTTACTATAATGTTTGCCAGACCAGAACTACGTACAGTAAGATTTCTTTTATGTCATGAAGGGAAATTATCTTTTTGCATTGTTTATAATGTAACGTCATCCGCAGCCCGCGTTAACCTGTAAAAACTAATCATAAAATCAGCTGCTCAGCCCTGCAATCCCGAAAGCTGAAGGAAATAATTTTAGTTCACTATTACCTGTCCGCTTCTTTGCGGTATGATTGGTTTCATTTAATGCAGTTTGAATGCTCCGCGGCAGCGGCTCGTTCGTTTGTAGCGCAGCTCTGCACCGCGGATAATATTTAAATAGCTGAAAATGTCTTAAAAGAATGGGATAAAATACCAGTCAAGTTTATTACAAATCATAACGCAAGTTTCCACTAAGTAACTCTATTCAGAACATTTAGACAGATTAAATTCTTACACACATTTACAAATCAATGCCTAATGGCGTCCTTCTCTGAGTCTTGACAAAAGAAGACTACACAAGCGTACAATACAGGGTGATTCAAAAAGAATACCACAACTTTAAAAATGTGTATTTAATGAAAGAAAGATAATATAACCTTCTGTTATACATCATTACAAAGAGTATTTAAAAAGTTTTTTTTCACTCAAAAACAAGTTCAGAGATGTTCAATATGGCCCCCTCCAGACACTCGAGCAATATCAACCCGATACTCCAACTCGTTCCACACTCTCTGTAGCATATCAGGCGTAACAGTTTGGATAGCTGCTGTTATTTCTCGTTTCAAATCATCAGTGGTGGCTGGGAGAGGTGACCGAAACACCATATCCTTAACATACCCCCATAAGAAAAAATCGCAGGGGGTAAGATCAGAGCTTCTTGGAGGCCAGTGATGAAGTGCTCTGTCACGGGCTGCCTGGCGGCCGATCCATCGCCTCGGGTAGTTGACGTTCAGGTAGTTGCGGACAGATAAGTTCCAATGTGGTGGCGCTCCATCCTGCTAAAATATGAATTGTTGTGCTTCTTGTTCGAGCTGAGGGAACAGCCAATTCTCTAACATCTCCAGATACTGTAGGCCAGTTACAGTAGCACCTTCGAAGAAAAAGGGACCAAAAACTTTATTGGCTGAAATGGCACAGAAAACGTTCACCTTAGGCGAGTCACGTTCATACTGAGTTGTTTCCCGCGGATTCTCAGTGCCCCATATACAGACATTGTGACGGTTGACTTTCCCGTTAGTGTGGAAAGTTGCTTCATCACTAAACACAATCTTTGAAACGAAAGATTCATCTGTTTCCATTTGAGCAAGGATAAAATCACAGAAATCGATTCTTTTAATCTTATCAGCTGCAGACAGTGCTTGAACCAATTTCAGACGATAAGGTTTCATAACTAACCTTTTTCGTAGGACTCTTCATACAGTTGATTGTGGAATTTGCAGCTCTCTGCTAGCTCTGCGAGTCGATTTTCCTGGGCTGCGAACAAATGCTTGCTGGATGCGTGCTACATTTTCATCACTCGTTCTCGGCCGTCCAGAACTTTTCCCTTTGCACAAACACCCATTCTCTGTAAACTGTTTATACCAACGTTTAATACACCACCTATCAGGAGGTTTAACACCATACTTCGTTCGAAATGCACGCTGAACAACTGTCGTCGATTCACTTCTGCCGTACTCAATAACGCAAAAAGCTTTCTGTTGAGCGGTCGCCATGTTAGCATCAACTGACGCTGACGCCTAGTCAACAGCGCCTCAAGCGAACAAATGTACAACTAAATGAAACTTTATAGCTCCCTTAATTCGCCGACAGATAGTGCTTAGCTCTGCCTTTTGTCGTTGCAGAGTTTTAAATTCCTAAAGTTGTGGTATTCTTTTTGAATCACCCTGTATAGCGTCACAGACTCTTCCTACTCACGTAACTCCAAAAGACGACAGAGAAATTAATGCTCGGTCACTACTGTTTATACTCGTTTAATACATTTACATCTTTGTTTGATATTTAGTAAGTATCGTCTGTGGCGGTTCCAGTACGCGCCGACAGAGATATTATCTTTAAAAAATCGATACATAATTCTATACAAGTATAAAACATGACTTTATTACATAAAGTTCACACAATCATTGTCCATATAGAAATAAAGTTCCAATCATCCAGTTCAATTATTTTTTTTCTTTTTTTTTTACCACATATAATATGTGATTTGCCAGCATTCGCACAACAAGCGAAATTTCGTTATTTATTATCCTTCTCTGAATAGCCTATATGTTAAGATGATAATCAACAGCCTTCAGATTGTAGCATATTTTCTTTTACTGGAAGACCAATGTGGATTCAAAACAAGGAGACCTTGTATAGATAATAAACTGTAAGACAAAGAAAGACGCACCACGGAATTATCGGAACGGGACGGAAATTGATAGATGTAATGCGCCTGTACAGACGAACAAATGATTACAATTTCGGAAAAACTGGATAATTTATTCAAGAGAAATAGCTTCACAAACTGAGCAAGTACTAACATGTTGGTCCACTTCTGTCATTTGAGCAAGCATTTATTCGACTTGTCATTGATTGACAGAGTTGTTGTTAGGGGTTGTCGTGCCAAATTCTATCCAATCGTCAAACTTTCGAGGTGGTTGAAGGGACCTGTCCGTAATGCTCCTAGGGTTCTCAATTCGGGAGAGATCAGGGGACCTTGTTGGTCAGCGTAGGGTTTGGTAAGCACGGAGACAAGCGTTAGACTCTCTCGCCGTGTGCGGGCTGGCATTATCTTGATAAAATGTCAACCCAGCATGACTTGTCACGAAGGATAACAAAATGGAGCGTAGAAAATCGTCGACCTACCGCTGTGCCGCAAGGATGCCGCCGATGACAACAAAGGTGCCTTGCTATACAAAGAAATGGCTATCCAGACATTACTCCTGGCTGTCGGGTTGTATGGCGGGTGAGGTTGGTATCCCAACACTTTCCGGGCGTCTCGAGACAACGTCTTCGGTAGTCATCGGGGCTCAGTTCGTAGCAGGGCTCATCACTAAAGACAATTGTGGCCGTAAATGAGATTCCAGGCAGAAGACGTGTATGGAGGCGCCCCAGACAGCGGTGGTATACCAAACCGACTGTCACCTGTCATACGGTCCGATAACCAGAGTTGATGGTCTGGGATGCCGTGTCTTTTCATACCAGGACCACTTTGGCTGCCATCTGCACCTCCCTTACACCGCAGCGGTCCATCGACGACATTCTACGACCCGTTTTGTTGCCCTTCATGTCAAGCCATTCTAAAATTAAACTTCATAAAGACCCGTCCGCACACGGCAAGAGTTTCTACTGCTTGCCTTCGGGCTGTCCCTACCTTAGCCAGTACGATCGCCGGATCTCGCCACAATGGAGAACGTTCGAATTTTGTGCCATATCCCTCTGGAGGACATCAAACAACTCTCTCATTCAGTGCCAAGCAGAATAACTGGTTGCATAAGGGCCGGAGATGGACCTAAGCGTTATTGACTTGCTCAAGTTTTGAAGCCCTGTCTCTAGAATAAATCATTGAATATTTCTGAAATTGTAATCATTCCTTTGGTTGTACATTTCCATAACATCTACCGATTTTCGTCCCATTCGGATAATTTCTTTGTGGTACGTAGTTTTATGTCTTAGAGTGTATGTTTACCGTAAAACAGGTCTCGTACAGAGAATTTAACTTAAAAACCCAAATCGCCTTTACTGATTACATAAAAGCTTTTGATACGGTAGACATGGAGCAGTTGTGGAGCATAATGAAGAAGGAATGGATACACGAAATACCTGATTAAAGTTATTGAAGGCATGTACGCAAAGATAAAAATTGTTTTAGATATGAGATACATGTTCACGGAGGAACTTGTAATAAATCAAGGAGAACTCCAAGGTTGCACCCATTCAGTAGAACATGTATCGGTGAGACAATCAGGATCTCGAAAGGCACATCTACACACTGGAATAAAATTGAATAACAATATCTACATAATTACTATACTTTCCGGAGATGATCATTTCATCCTGCAGGAAACCTCAGAAATCATTACGTATGCTAAATATCATTCGGAAAAGTTATATTTTTCGATTATCTAGATCAAAAACAAAAGTTATGGCATAGCAAGGAAAGTACCCAATTAGAGCACAGATCATAGCTATCAGAGCAAGTTTCAAGCTTCACTTACCTTGGCTGTCAACTTTTAACGACGTTTACGGAGTAAAGGAAAAGCTTCATCGATTTCATTCCGCATGCCCGAAGTCTAATGGACTATTCATTACGCCGCGAAAGGTTGAAAATGCACACAGCAGATTATCGATTAGTTAATTTAAACAATGTTTATTAACAAATGACTGTCCTTTATTTTGGTTAAAATCAAACGATTTAATTCAAAGAGATTTTTTTTTACAAAAAGTCTATTTCTAAAAATCCTCGAACTGGTTCACTAGCTGTAGATGTAGATTATTTCTTTTCTTTTGTACAGATTCGGGTTGGCTGTCACTTATAGTACGTGCCGCAGTTTGCCTCAATTCAATATGCCTCGAGTGAATTGCTGAAGTCTAGGAGTTTTGTAATATTATCCGACAAAAATTTTTTGCAATATAGTTAAATATATGCTCAAAAACTACCCCCATGCATCACTTCTCTATCACCTTTTCTTCTGCCCAAAAAAACTGACAAGAAAACCCATTTTTAAGGTCGTTTCAGTGATATTACCGCTTAAACTCTGGCACGAGGAGGCGCTTGCTGTGGAGGCTAACTGCGAGGCCGGTAAGTTCGTACGCGTCGCCGTACCGGGGCCCCTGGGACAGCGGTGACGTCGGGACAGCCGTGACGTCACGGGGTCCGGCCGGGCCGAGGCACGCCGCACTGCGACCGCCATCCCTAGCTGGAGATTACACGCGTAGCCCGCAGACTACCCTCGTTAAGATAGTCTACACGAGAACCCACAAAAACGAGCTGCAGGGAGGGTCGCGATGTGAGTCTAGAACTGTAAGCAATATACTAGGATAGCTGGCGCCAAGGGCAAGTGTTGCCAGATACAATTTACAGACAATCGGGACAAGTGGTTTAAAAAGTCGAGCCACCACGACCTAAACGTCCGGACAAAAAATGATTTCAATCTTTAGGTAAGTACCATTAACCCTCCCTCCCCCCCCCCCCCCCCCCCCTACACGTCCCCAATTGATTATTTACAGAATGAAACTCCCATATATAAAACAGCTACGTATTAAATAAAGCTACGCTGCTGGCCATTAAAATTGCTACACAAAGAAGAAATGCAGGTGATAAACGGGTATTCATTGGACAAATATATTATACTAGAACTGACATGTCATTGCATTTTCACGCAATTTGGGTGCATAGATCCTGAGAAATCAGTACCTAGAACAACAACCTCTGGCCGCAATAACGGCATTGACGCTCCTGGGCATTGAGTCAAACAGAGCTTGGATGGCGTGTACAGGTACAGCTGCCCATACAGCTTCAACACGATACCACAGTTCATCAAGAGTAGTGACTGACGTATTATGACGAGCCAGTTGCTGGGCCACCATTGACCAGACGTTTTCAGTTGGTGAGAGACCTGGAGAATGTGCTGGCCAGGGCAGCAGTCGAACATTTTCTGTATCCAGAAAGGCCCGTACAAGACCTGCAACATGCCGTCGTGCATTATCCTGCTGTAATGTAGGGTTTCGCAGGGATCGAATGAAGTGTAGAGCCACGGGTCGTAACACATCTGAAATGCAACGTCCACTGTTCAAAGTGCCGTCAATGCGAACAAGAGGTGACCGAGACGTGTAACCAATGGCACTTCGTACCACCACACCGGGTGATACGCCAGTATGGCGATGACGAATACACGCTTCCAATGTGCGTTCATCGCGATGCCAAACACGGATGCGACCATCATGATGCTGTAAACAGAACCAGGATTGATCCGAAAAAATGACGTTTTGCCATTCGTGCACCCAGGTTCGTCGTTGAGTACACAATCGCAGGCGCTCCTTCCTCTGATGCAGCGTCAAGGGTAACCGCAACCATGGTCTCTGAGCTGATAGTCCATGCTGCTGCAAACGTCGTCGAACTGCTCGTGCAGATGGTTGTTGTATTTCAAACGTCCCCATCTGTTGACTCAGGGATCGAGACGTGGCTGCACGACCGTTACAGCCATGCGGATAAGATGCCTGTCATCTCGACTGCTAGTGACACGAGGCCGTTGGGATCCAGCACGGCGTTCCGTATTCCCCTCCTGAACCCACCGATTCCATAGTTTGCTAACAGTCATTGGATCTCGACCAACGCGAGCAGCAATGTCGCGATACGATAAACCGCAATCGCGATAGGCTACAATCCGACCTTTATCAAAGTCGGAAACGTTATGGTACGCATTTCTCCTCCTTACACAAGGCATCACAACGTTTCACCAAGCAACGCCGGTCAACTGCTGTTTGTGTATGAGAAATCGGTTGGAAACTTTGCTCATGTCAGCACGTTGTAGGTGTCGATACCGGCGCCAACCTTGTGTGAATGCTCTGAAAAGCTAATCATTTGCATATCACAGCATCTTCTCCCTGTCGGCTAAATTTCGCGTCTGTAACACGTCATCTTCGTGGTGTAGCAATTTTATTGTCCAGTAGTGTATTTTCACACATGTTCATGGTGCCACATCTCCTAACTTATGTCGAACAATGATATAGTTTTGCAGATTTTTTGGTGCGCCTCGCCACGAACTCTTCTCCTGTGCCAAACTTCTCATCTCAGAGTAGCACTTGCAACCTACGTCCACAATTATTTGCTGAATGTA
This sequence comes from Schistocerca piceifrons, assembly GCF_021461385.2. Taxonomy (NCBI): domain Eukaryota; kingdom Metazoa; phylum Arthropoda; class Insecta; order Orthoptera; family Acrididae; genus Schistocerca; species Schistocerca piceifrons. Next base: position 481,288,140 of record NC_060143.1, on the reverse strand, counting down.
TTTCAATCTCCCGTCTTCCTCTACAGCTTTCACCCTCTACTGCTCCTCTAGTACCATGGAAGTTATTCACTGATGTCTTGACAGATGACCGCCCATTCTGTCCCTTCTTCTTTCCAGTGTTTTCCAATTCTGCGAACCTCCTCATTCCTTAGCTTATCAGTCCACCTAATATTCAACATTCTTCTGTAGCGACACATCTTAAGTTCTTCGAGTCTCTTCTGTTTCGTTTTTCCCACAGTCCATGTATCACTGCCAAACAAAGCTGTACAATCTCAGAAATTTCTTCCTCAAATAATGCCTATATTTAACATTAGTAGACTTCTCTTGGCCACGAATGCCCTTTCTGTCAGTGCTAGTCTGCTTTTTTTATGTCTTCCTTGCTCCGACCGTCATGCGTTACATTGCTGCACACACAGCAGGAGTCCGTAACATCATCTACTTTGTGACCATCAATCGTGATGTCAAGATTCTCGCTTCCTTATTTCTGTAATTTCCCATTACTTTCGTCTTTGTTCGATTTACTCTCAATCCATTTTCTGTACTCATTAGACTGTTCATTTCATTCAACAGAGCCTCTAATTCCTCTTCACTTTCACTGTGGACAGCAATTTCATCAGCGAATCTTATCCTTATCCTTTCACCTTGAATTTTAATCCCGCTTTTGAAGCTTTCTTTTATTTCCGTCATTGCTTCTTCGATGTATAGACTGAATAATAGGGGCAAACGCCTGTCTCCGTGTCTCAAACCCCGATGTATAGATTGAACAGTAAGGGCAAAAGACTACATCCCTTCTTTACACCCTTTTTAATTAGAGTAATTCCTCCTTGGTCATCCACTCTTATTATTCCCTCTTGGCACTTGTACATATTGTATATTACCTGTCTTTCTCTGGAGTCTACCACTATTTTCCTCAAAATTTTAACGTATTGTACTGTTTTACACTGTGGAACGCTTTCTCCACGTCGACAAATCCTGTGAACGTGTGTTGATTGTTCTCCAGTCTTGCTTCCATTATCAGCCGCGAAGTCAGAATTGCCACTCTGACGCCTTTATCTTTCATAAAGCCAAACTGATCGTCGTATAACTGATCCTCAATTCTCTTTTTTGTTCTTCTGTACATTATTTTTGTCATGAACTTGGATGCACGAGCTGTTAAGCCGATTGTGCGGTAATTCTCGCACTTGTCAGATCTTGGCGTCTTCGAAATTGTGTGGGTGATGCTTTTCCGAAAGTCAGATAACATGTCGCCAGACTCATACACTCTACACACCAATGTGAGTAGTCGCTTTGATGCCACCCCCCCCTCTCCCCCCAGTAATTTTAGAAATTCTGATTGAATGCTATCTAACCCTTCTGCCTTATTTGATCTTAAGTCCTCCGAAGTTCTCTTAAATTCTGATTCTAATACAGGATCCCTTATCTCTTCTAAATCGGCTCCTGTTTCTTCTTCTATCACATCAGACAAATCTTCTCCCTCATAGAGGCCTTCAGTGTACTCCTTCCACCTATACGCTCTCTCCTCTGAATGTAACAGTGAAAATCTTATTGCACGAATAATAATACCGCCCTTACATTCAATTTCAACTTTGGTTGTTTTGACTTTTCCGACATTCACTTCCTCTTCGATATCTTCATATTTTTCATGCAGCCATTTCGTCTCGGCTTCCCCGCACTTTTTATTTATTTCATTCTGAAGTGACTTGTGCTGTATTTATGTATTCCTGAAATTCCCCAAACATTTTTATACTTCTTTCTTTCTTCTGCTCCCCATGGTTCCTTCGCTGTTACCTGTCTTATACGTCTGTTTTTCTTTCCTGCTTCTGAGACTGTCCTTTTTGGAGATGTCCATTCCTCTTTAATTGAACCTCCTGCTGAGCTATTCATTAGCTGTGTCTATAGCCCAAGAGATCTTCATTTCTTAGTACTTCCGTGTCTCACCTCTCTGCGCACTGATACCTCCTGACTAGCTTCTTAAACTTCAGCCCATGATGTAATCTAACTGAAATCTTACCGTATCTCCAGGTCTTTTTGAAATATACCTCCTCCTCTTGTGATTCTTGCACAGAGTATATTCTACTTCTAGCTGAAATTAATTGCAGAACTCACTCTGTCTCCTCTCTCATTCAAATTAACAAGCCCATGTCTTCCCGTAGCCCATTTTTCTAGTGGATACTGTGAGAAAAATGTGTTGGGAATAGCGTTAGTAGTAGTAATAAACTAAAACGTCATTACTCAAAAATACTGAGCTGTGCGTCAATAGTACCACCTATAACGTGGCAATACAAATTCCTTACTCGCTTGAGCACAAGCCAATAGGGTGTTTAAACTTTAATAAACTCCTAACATGCGGAATCAACAGGTAAATATGCGCGGCGCGGACGAGAGTTGCTCTCGCCGTGTAGCCTCACAAGTTTTGCAGGTGTCTTGACTGAACACAAGCACAACAGAAATAAAACAGTCTTCAAGATATATATATATCTCTGCGCGCACGAGCTGCAAGGTAGCTGTTGTTCAGACGGCTGTAGACGCCAAGTCAAGTATTCTGGAGGTGCGACGGTCAGAATCGATCAGTATATCATGGAATCGCTAATCTCAAGTGTGCTAATGGGTAACACATTGGAGAATTGATAGGAGCTGTGAGATCCATGCCATTAATCACTCTAACTTGTAACGGAGCAAGGACATGCATTGTTATATGCATCGCTGTACATATGCAGCATAAACAAAGATTGCGATATTGTGCAAAAAAATGAAATCGTTCTGACATCCATGAAACTTTCTTCTAGAACAAATCCTTAATATAATAAAATCAAGCATTATGGGTCAAATATGAAGAAACATGCACACAATAAAGAATTGTATGCTTTCCGTTTCTTAAAAAAAATAAAAATAAAAAATAAAACCGTACTGCGAAACGTATCATGAACCGATGTTTAGGCTCGCTAGTGGAGGTACTTACGGATCTATTCTTCTCAAGCAGCCTATAACGTAAGCGATACAGTGTATTTCAAGCTGACAGAATGGATTGTGGGCACATTAGTAAAGATATCTTTCTAAAATTTGGCTGAATTACTCCACAAGGCTAACTTTTTAAATTGTAATTTTTTCTTTAGTTACTGCAAAAAAGATGACCAAAACTACATATTTGTTTCAAATCCTCACCATTTTAATATTTTTGCAAATTTCCAAAAACTCTGCTTTTACTTCGTGTACAATATCCTGCAGATTAATGAAATTGTTTCTTTTTTTATTTGATATAAGGTCTGCAGATTGCAAGACTTCCATAATGGATAAACCTCATTTTGGACAGAGCAACTTATCGGATGGGGGGGCTTAGTGGTGACTGATTTTCTTTAAAAAAAAAAAAAAAAAATCAGACAATGTTGTCCAAGAATCCCTGTTTATAAAAGGCTATATCCTGACTGCAGACTGACTGACCACCACCGCCCAAACCAAACCACTAAGGACCGAAACTTGAAATTTGCAGAAGGTGTGGATCTTACATTGTAGGCGTTGCTCAAAAAGTGATTTTTCGAAATTCCAACCCTTAGAGGTGAAATAAGGGATGCAGGGTTTACTTGAAAAATTTCGCTATTAAAGCATTTTTGAAGCTAGACCTACCAAAATTGGAAGGGCCGGGGTAGCCGAGCCGTTCTAGGCGCTACAGTCTGGAATATTGATATTTGGTGTGTCTGTCAGAAAAAAAGAAATACTTGTTTCTGGATTTTTGGAAATTTAACGCTGTGGGTATGAAATAGTGGGTGGGAGCTTTTCTTGAAAATATATCATTATTAAAGAAGTAATGAAGTGCTTTTAAAGTCACATCTATGAATACAGGTATATGTCTTCTCGGTTACAAATAAAAAATACGTGTTTCATTCTTTTTGGAAACTGAACCCGTAGGGGGGGGTGAAATAGAGGATGAGATTTTTATGAAAAATTTAATTATGAAAGTATTTTAAAGTTAGATCTTTGAACACTGGTGTCTGGCTTCTCTCTTGGATATGAAAAAATACGTGTTTCACTGTTTTTGGAAATTAAACCTCGAAGAAGATGAAATAGAGTCAGACTGATCCCCGGCCTATTATCGCCTAGTCCAAACCGCTAACGATAGAAACTTAAAATTTGGAGAGGATGTGTATCTTACAGTGTACGCATTGTTTAAGAGGGGATTATCCGAAATTCAACTCCTGCGGGGGTGAAATAGGGGATGAAAGGCTTCAGAAAGCATAATAATTTGCTTTCTCAGTAAGAAAATCAAAAATACCTTTGTATTTTAGCATTTTTGAAATTAACCAACAAGGGGGTAAAAGAAACGATGAAAGAATTTGAAAATAAATAACTACTAAAGAACCACTAACGGATTTTTAAGGCTGCGTCTATGACAACTGGTATTTGACTTCTTGGTTGTTGTTGTTGTAGTCTTCAGTCCAGAGACTGATTTGATGCAGCTCTCCATGCTACTCTATCCTGTCCAAGCTTCTTCATCTCCCAGTACCTACTGCAATCTACATCCTTCTGAATCTGTTTAGTGTATTCATCTCTTGGTCTCCCTCTACGATTTTTACCCTCCACGCTGACCTCCAATACTAAACTGGTGGTCCCTTGATGCCTCATAATATGCCCTACCAACCGATCCCTTCTTCTAGTCAAGTTGTGCCGCAAATTTCTCTTCTTTCCAATTCTCGTCAATACCTCCTCTTTAGTTATGTGATCTACCCATCTAATCTTCAGCATTCTTCTGTAGCACCACATTTCGAAAGCTTCTATTCTCTTCTTGTTTAAACTATTTATCGTCCACATTTCACTTCCATACATGGCTGCACTCCATACAAATACTTTCAGAAACGACTTCCTGACACTTAAATCTATACTCGATCTTAACAAATTTCTCTTCTTCAGAAACGCTTTCCTTGCCATTGCCAGTCTACATTTTATTTCCTCTCTACTTTGACCATCATTAGTTATTTTTCTCCCCAAATAGTATAACTCATTTACTACTTTAAGTGTCTCATTTCCTAATCTAATTCCCCCAGCATCACCCGATTTAATTCGACTACATTCCATATCCTCGTTTTGCTTTTGTTGATGTTCATGTTATATCCTCCTTTGAAGACACTGTCCATTCAGTTCAGCTGCTCTTCCAGGTCCTTTCCTGTCTGACAGAATTACAATGTCATCGGCGAACCTCAAAGTTTTTATTTCTTCTCCTATTACGAATTTTTATTTTGTTTCCTTTACTGCTTGCTCAATATACAGATTGAATGACATCGGGTGTAGGCTACAACCCTGTCTCACTCGCTCGCCCACCCCCCCCAAAAAAAAAAAAAAAAAAAAAAAAAAAAAAAAAAAAAAAAAAAAAAAAAAAAAAAAAAAAGGCGCTTTAGTGTTTCTGGAAATTCAGCAGCTAAGGAGATGAAAATTTTTAAGAAAGTATTTCGTTATGTTAAAAAAAATGTAAAGCTAAATTTATAAAAATTGGTGTTTCGGTTCTCGGTTAGAAATAAAGAAATATTTGTTATGGGATGAAAGTTACTATGAAAATATCTCCACAAGAATGCAGGAGGCATGATTAACAAAAACTTTGGACTCCCGCTACCAGAATCACTTTTTGGTCAGAAGTACATTGGGAAAAGACCATAAGGCCTCAGTTAGCGTTAAAAGCTTAGAAGGTGTTTCAGTTTGTGAAAAATTTAAAATTCGATTACAGAAAAGCAAAAAATCTCTGCAGGCCATGCAGTTTACGTGAGCAAAACAGAGGGCGCTAAGCTAGTCAATAAATAATGAGCAAAAAGATTTACGTTGATTGCTTCATTAGTTTCTCCAAAAAAATTGTAAAAATCATTTATTTTATAGGCTGACTAAGGAGAATGGGCCTTTAATACACCTAGTTAAATGTAGCTTCATTCAAATTGCTTGGATTTAATGAATTTCGATATAGATACGTATTCTACAATCTACACTCCTGGAAATGGAAAACAGAACACATTGACACCGGTGTGTGAGACCCACCATACGTGCTCCGGACGCTGCGAGAGGGCTGTACAAGCAATGATCACACGCACGGCACAGCGGACACACCAGGAACCGCGGTGTTGGCCGTCGAATGGCGCTAGCTGCGCAGCATTTGTGCACCGCCACCGTCAGTGTCAGCCAGTTTGCCGTGGCATACGGAGCTCCACCGCAGTCTTTAACACTGGTAGCATGCCGCGACAGCGTGGACGTGAACCGTATGTGCAGTTGACGGACTTTGAGCGAGGGCGTATAGTGGGCATGCGGGAGGCCGGGTGGACGTAGCGCCGAATTGCTCAACACGTGGGGCGTGGGGTCTCCACAGTACATCGATGTTGTCGCCAGTGGTCGGCGGAAGGTGCACGTGCCCGTCGACCTGGGACCGGACCGCAGCGACGCACGGATGCACGCCAAGACCGTAGGATCCTACGCAATGCCGTAGGGGACCGCACCGCCACTTCCCAGCAAATTAGGGACACTGTTGCTCCTGGGGTATCGGCGAGGACCATTCGCAACCGTCTCCATGAAGCTGGGCTACGGTCCCGCACACCGTTAGGCCGTCTTCCGCTCACGCCCCAACATCGTGCAGCCCGCCTCCAGTGCGGTCGCGACAGGCGTGAATGGAGGGACGAATGGAGACGTGTCGTCTTCAGCGATGAGAGTCGCTTCTGCCTTGGTGCCAATGATGGTCGTATGCGTGTTTGGCGCCGTGCAGGTGAGAGCCACAATCAGGACTGCATACGACCGAGGCACACAGGGCCAACACCCGGCATCATGGTGTGGGGAGCGATCTCCTACACTGGCCGTACACCACTGGTGATCGTCGAGGGGACACTGAATAGTGCACGGTACATCCAAACCGTCATCGAACCCATCGTTCTACCATTCCTAGACCGGCAAGGGAACTTGCTGTTCCAACAGGACAATGCACGTCCGCATGTATCCCGTGCCACCCAACGTGCTCTAGAAGGTGTAAGTCAACTACCCTGGCCAGCAAGATCTCCGGATCTGTCCCCCATTGAGCATGTTTGGGACTGGATGAAGCGTCGTCTCACGCGGTCTGCACGTCCAGCACGAACGCTGGTCCAACTGAGTCGCCAGGTGGAAATGGCATGGCAAGCCGTTCCACAGGACTACATCCAGCATCTCTACGATCGTGTCCATGGGAGAATAGCAGCCTGCATTGCTGCGAAAGGTGGATATACACTGTACTAGTGCCGACATTGTGCATGCTCTGTTGCCTGTGTCTATGTGCCTGTGGTTCTGTCAGTGTGATCATGTGCTGTATCTGACCCCAGGAATGTGTCAATAAAGTTTCCCCTTCCTGGGACAATGAATTCACGGTGTTCTTATTTCAATTTCCAGGAGTGTATTTAAACCTAACTAACCTAAGGATATCACACACATCCATGTCCGTGGCAGGGCTCGAACCTGCGACCGTAGCAGCAGCGCGGTTCCGGACTGAAGCGCCTAGAACCGCTCAGGATCAACCCAAGGAGGTACTGCGTTGCGAGACAGAATGGCATAACTTGGACAACATTTGCCGACGCTGCTTCAAAAAAGGTTCGGGTAGCTCGTTACCTTATCAATCAGCCCCCGTTTACAGCGCTACGAGAGGCTGCGACAGAAGATCGAGAAGGAATGCAGCAAAGGCAGCTGAGGTCAACAGTTGCGGCAGAAGAACTACTAAAGCCGCATGCACAACCATCGTAAGAACACCTACGGTCGCAGGTTCGAATCCTGCCTCGGGCATGGATGTGTGTGATGTCCTTAGGTTAGTTAGGTTTAAGTAGTTCTAAATTCTAGGGGACTGATGATCTGAGAAGTTACGTCCACTAGTGCTCAGAGCCATTTGAACCATTTAATCGTGCGATTAGCTAATTTCGACTAAGTATCATTATCAAATACATTTGTAACATCTGTATTTCATGTGATTTTCATATCACTCTTAATTGCAATTCAAAAGTAGCCATATTCTGCATGAGCTATAGAGCTGATTGTTAGATAATTCTCGCACTTGTTGGCTCTTGATACCTTCGTAATTATGTGGATAATGTTATTTCGAAAGACATATGGTATATCGTCAGTTTTATACATTCTACACACCTACACAAATAGTCATCTTGTTGCCACTTCCCCAAATGGTTTTAGAAATTTCGATCGAATGTTATTATCGCTTCTGCCTTATTCGATCTTAAGTCGTACAAAGCTCTTTTAAATTCAGATTCTAATACTGAAACCCCTTCCCTTCCCTGCCGACTCCTGTTTCTTCTTCTGTCACCCCATCAGTCAAGTCTTTCCCTCGTGGAGGCCTTCAGTGTCCTTTCCATCTGTTCGCTCTCTCCTCTGTACTGGACAGTGGAATGCGCATTGCACCCTGAATGTGGCAATTGTTTAGCTCACTATTTGTAATTATTGTTGTTCTGGTGAAAGACGTTTGGAAATGTGTAAAGCTCCATCTCTGACAATATTAATATTATGATTCAAAACAATAAAAGAAAGAAATCGAAATTTATTACTCTTCCTGTCAATCACGAAGAATCACATCTTCTTGTATCTGACTGCGACTATAAAATATTTTTCTAACATTTCCTAACAATTAACACAACAACGCTCCTGCACGCAACAGACAACTTACCTCGTCTTGCCTCTGCAACTGCATGAATATTCTGTATCCAGCAACATGCTTAAATAGTCAAAAGAAATACTGCGATCCATGTAGAGTGCAACGCATGGTCACTACTACCGCCATTTTGTTTTGCATAGAAATTGAATAATCAAGGCCGGTCGCGGTGGTCTCGCGGTTCTAGGCGCTCAGTCCGGAACCGCGCGACTGCTACGGTCGCAGGTTCGAATCTTGCCTCGGGCATGGGTGTGTGTGATGTCCTTAGGTTAGTTAGGTTTAAGCAGTTCTAAGATCTAGGGGACTGATGATCACAGATGTTAAGTCCCATAGTACTCAGAGCCATTTGAATTTTTTTTTGAATAATCAGGAGGGGTTTGGTCAACAAGCCTTAAGCGGTGTAAAACGAATGAAAGAAACCAATAAAAACTTTTAATTTACTCTATACTGAAAACTGACATTTAAACACAGACAAACGTTATTCGGACCTTTCCTTTTCTTCGACAGGCTGATTACCAACAACTTTATGTGTATAATCAATAATCACGTATCTGGTCACAACAAAGATATGAATATTACTCTCAAAGTATACATACACAAATCTGATAAAATCCCTCCAGTGCGGAAGGGAGCAACAGCTATGTGCAGCAAAAAGTCAAATTACCAAAAATCCTCAATTAATACCGAAGTCTCCTTCTGCGCTGCTAGCACGGTCACGGCAGGCTGCGACCCGCGTCCGATTGCCCTCAACAACCAGTCTTGATGATAATATCTGAGACTCAGAGATTATGCACACCACAGCAGAATCAATGGACAACTTTCCAAAGAAATATTAACATCCAACTTTGAAATGTTACCGCCCTTGCTTTTAATTTCAGCGAAGGTTTTTTGCTAAGTGCGTCCTTCTGACAATATTTCTGTTTCGATTTCTTCACATTTTTCACGTAGCCATCTCACTTCAGCTTCCCTGCAGTTCCTGTTTATTTTCTTCCTAAGTAACTTGTATTTCTGTATTCCTGAATTTCCCTGGAAATTTTTATATTTCCTTCTTTCGTCGCTCAACCTTTTTTTCTGTTATCCCTGGTTTTTTCGCTGTTACGTTCCTTGTACCTACGGTTTTCTTTCCAACTTCTGAGAGCGTGCATTTCAGAGATATCCATTTCTCTTCAACTGAGCTGCCTATTGAGCTATTCGTTATCAGAGTATCTATAACCTCAAGGAAATCCAAGCGTATCTCTTTATTCCTGAATACTTCCGTATCCAACTTCTTTGCGCATTGATTCTTTCTGACTAAGTTTCTTAAACTTCAACCGTTCATCACTAGTAAATTATGATCTGACTCTATATCTACTTGGGGCTGCGTGCGCCTTATAATCTAATATATGATTTCTTGAATATCTCGTTCCTGAATCCCTGACTGACCATCTAATCTAACTGAAATCTTCCTGTATCGCTCCGTCGCTGGCGTTTTCCAAGCTAACCTCCCTGCTCTGTTTACAGATGTTAATTGACGTGTTGACTACGTGTTTAGTCATGCTTGACGGTTTTTTTATTTGCATCTTGTGTTAACTGAAGTGTTTTATTATTGGAATTAGTATGACCTGTATTCATATTGTGCTTTATTGAATTTATATGAAGCAGAAGCTGCACGTAATGCCATGTGGCGAACCTTAAATGAAAATTGCTTAAATTTGTAATATTTGACATATTTATCAAAATAGAGGGTGAAGTCTGTCTACAAAATCTTTATTTATTATTGAAATATACAGTTTAGGAATTTATTTCTTAAAAATAATGTCACATGAATGTTGTCCAGCATGACTGCGGCACTCCTTTAAACAATTAACAAAATGATGGTTCGACGTGTAGACTCTAGGATGGCTGCCACTTCGCTAAGAATGTTTTCCTTTACGTGCTCTAGGTAAGTCATATTATTGACATAAAGTTACATTTGACATATTCCCATAAGAAAAAAATCTATGGGGCTCAGATCTGGACTGCCTGGGGGCCAATTTATGTCACACTTCCAGGAGATCATTCTGCCAGGGAAAAATCACGAACTCGCAGTGTAGAGGTTTTGGATGTGTGTACTGTGACTCCGTCTTACTGAAACCACATTCTTTGATTGCAGCCAGGAAAGTTTTGCAATTCAGGCACCAAAACGTCATTCAACATCGTCGCATGACGTTCCGAATTCACTGTAACTGCACGACAGTTCTCGTCCTCGAAAAAGTACGGGCCAATTATTCCTCGAGCCGGCATCGCAGCCCATACAGTAACTTTTCTTGAATGAAGGGGTTTCTCATGCTTCTGTCTAGGATTCGTTGCATTCCAGTACCGGCAATTATGCTTATTGACGTGACCGTTCAGGTGAAAATGAGCCTCGTCAAAAACTTGATGTTTTTAAATGAAGGGCAATCACTCACATCATTAATAAACCACAGCCTGTGTCTGCCATACTGAAGCTTTAATACTTGCTCGAACTGGATTTCCCAAGGGTGCAGTTTAAGGTATTGTTACACAATTAGATGCAGTGATGATCCACCCACCTGTAAAGAACTTGCACACTTATAAATGGAGAGGTTGGGATCGTCACAAACAGACAGGCTTACACTCTCCACGGATTCATCCGTTCTTGATGACCTCGGTGGTCCGGATTTCGGTTTGGACAGTGTTGAATCGGTCATCTCAACGTTTTGAACCATTTCCGGATAAAGGGGAAACTTGGAGCATCATTTACATTATGCAGCCCACGATTACTGCGAAATTTCCTCCATGCTACACGAACCTCCGTTTTTGTAACATGTTTTCGTAAAATTTTTTGCTCCGTATCGACTAAATTCCTAAGGGCCAAGCAAGTGATGAACGTAACCCCCTCTCGCATCCAGTTTGTTGCGCATGCACACAGAGCTATCTTTTGAGACACCCCGTATCAACGGCATTCCAACTTCTGTGGTTCCCATTTTAGAGATATCCATTCCTCTTCAGCTGAACTACCTATTGAGCTATTCATTTTTACATGTACTTGTGCTTGTCAAATCTCACCTTTTAAAGCAAATTCATAACATACTGAAGTTTTTTTAAAAAATAAACTGCTCTTACTGGATGAAGAGCTTTTTCCTAAAACATTTCTAAAGGCAAGATCGCTTAAATATTTCTTTATTTAAAACAACCGGTTCCGGCAGACTTTGCTGTCATCTGCGGATCTTGAAAAGTCTTTTTGTTATGAAACTTATTCATTTTAAGTTGGGCCTAACGCCAAGAAGTCAGTGTATGAAAACCAGCACGTGTCAACTTGGCATGAGATCCAGCTTAAAATGAATGCGTTTCATAACAAAAGGAGTTCTTAAGATCTGAAGATGACAGCAAAGTCTTTCGAAACCGATTATTTTAAATGAAGAAATGTTTATGTTAGCTATAGAAGGTTTTTAGGAAGTGAGACAGATAGCTTCTTGTGTCTTATCAAAATGAGGAAATTCAATGGAATTTCTTTTTTCATATTACCACTTCCAGCTCCTCGCTCGCCAGCGCACTTCTACCACCATAGCGACAACAACAACAACAACAACAACAATTACAACAAGAGAACAGAGCTCCTACATATAGTACCGATATGTCCAGGGTACGACCACCCTATTTTGTGTGTGTGTAGATGGCGCTGCCATAGGTCAAACGGACATCAACTGCGTTTTTTTAAACAGGAACCCCCATTTTTTATTTCATATTCGTGTAGTACGTAAAGAAATACGAATGTATTAGTTGGACCACTTTTTTCGCTTTGTGATATATGGAGCTGTAATAGTCACAAACATATGGCTCACTGGGCGAACAGTTGATAACAGTAGGTTTTTTAAATTAAAATACAGAACGTAGGTACGTTTGAACATTTTATTTCGGTAGTTCCAATGTGATACATGTACCTTTGTAAACTTATCATTTCTGAGAACGCATGTTGTTATACAACATTAATGCAGTAAATGCTGAAAATGATGTCCGTCAACCTCAATGCATTTGGCAATACCTGTAACGACATTCCTCTCGACAGCGAGTAGTTCGCCTTCCGTAATGTTCGCACATGCAGTGACAATGCGCTGACGCATGTTGTCAGACGTTGTCGGTGGATCACGATAGCAAATATCCTTCAACTTTCCCCACAGAAAGAAATCTGGGGACGTCAGATCCGGTGAACGTGCGGGCCATGGTATGGTGCTTCAACGATCAATTCACCTGTCATGAAATATGCTATTCAATACCGCTTCAACCGCACGCGAGCTATGTGCCGGACATCCATCACGTTGGAAGTACATCGCCATTCTGTCATGCAGTGAAAGATCTTGTAATAACATCGGTAGAACATTGCGTAGGAAATCAGCATACACTGCACCATTTAGATTGCCATCGATAAAATGGGGGCCAATTATCCTTCCTCCCATAATGCCTCACCATACATTAACCGGCCAAGGTCGCTGATGTTCCACTTGTCTCAGCCATCGTGGATTTTCCGTTGCCCAATAGTGCATATTATGAAACTTCCTGGCAGATTAAAACTGTGTGCCTGACCGAGACTCGAACTCGGGACCTTTGCCTTTAGCGGGCAAGTGCTCTACCATCTGAGCTACCGAAACACGACTCACGCCCGGTACTCACAGCTTTACTTCTGCGAGTATCTCGTCTCCTACCTTCCAAACTTTACAGAAGCTCTCCTGCGAACGGCATATTATGCCGGTTTACGTTACCGCTGTTGGTGAATGACGCTTCGTCGCTAAAAAGAACGCGTGCAAAAAATCTGCCATCGTCCTGTAATTTCTCTTGTACCAGTGGCAGAACTATACACGACGTTCAAAGTCGTCGCCATGCAATTCCTGGTGCACAGAAATATGATACGGGTGCAATCGATGTGGATGTAGCATTCTCAACACCGACGTTTTTGAGATTCCCGATTCTCGAGCAATTTGTCTACTACTGATGTCCGGATTAACCGCGACAGCGGCTAAAACACCTACTTGGGCATCATCATTTGTTGCAGGCCGTGGTTGACGTTTCACATGTGGCTGAACACTTCCTGTTTCCTTAAATAACGTAACTATCCGGCGAACGGTCCGGACACTTGGATGATGTCGTCCAGGATACCGAGCAGCGTACATAGCATACGCCCGTTGTACATTATGATCAGAATAGCCATACATCAACACGATATCGACCTTTTCCGCAATTGGTAAACGGTCGATTTTAACGCGGGTAATGTATCACGAAGCAAATACCGTCCGCACTGGCGGGATGTTACGTGATACCACGTACTTATACGTTTGTGACTATTACAGCGTCATCTATCACAAAGCGAAAAAAGTGGTCCAACTAAAAAATTCATATTTCTTTACGTACTACACGAATATGGAATAAAAAATGTGGGTTCCTATTTAAAAAAGCGCAGTTGATGTCCGTGTGACCTATGGCAGCGCCATCTAGCGGGCCAACCATTGCACCATCCGTTTTCCCCCTTCAAGCTAGACAAGTTTCGTTCTTTGTAGTTTTCTCGTTTGATGCTTATTTCGTGAGATATTTGGCCCGGTCACTATTAATATACCTATATATATATATATATATATATATATATATATATATATATATATATATTACCTATATATATATATATATATATATATATATAGTGGTATATTAATAGCTTGAAGGGGGAAAACAGATGGCGCTATGGACGGCCCGCTAGATGGCGCTGCCATAGGTCACACGGACATCAACTGCGCTTTTTAAATAGGAACCCACACACACACATATATGTATATATACACTCCTGGAAATTGAAATAAGAACACCGTGAATTCATTGTCCCAGGAAGGGGAAACTTTATTGACACATACCTGGGGTCAGATACATCACATGATCACACTGACAGAACCACAGGCACATGGACACAGGCAACAGAGCATGCACAATGTCGGCACTAGTACAGTGTATATCCACCTTTCGCAGCAATGCAGGCTGCTATTTTCCCATGGAGACGATCGTAGAGATGCTGGATGTAGTCCTGTGGAACGGCTTGCCATGCCATTTCCACCTGGCGCCTCAGTTGGACCAGCGTTCGTGCTGGACGTGCAGACCGCGTGAGACGACGCTTCATCCAGTCCCAAACATGCTCAATGGGGGACAGATCCAGAGAGCTTGCTGGCCAGGGTAGTTGACTTACACCTTCTAGAGCACATTGGGTGGCACGGGATACATGCGGACGTGCACTGTCCTGTTGGAACAGCAAGTTCCCTTGCCGGTCTAGGAATGGTAGAACGATGGGTTCGATGACGGTTTGGATGTACCGTGCACTATTCAGTGTCCCCTCGACGATCACCAGTGGTGTACGGCCAGTGTAGGAGATCGCTCCCCACACCATGATGCCGGGTGTTGGCCCTGTGTGCCTCGGTCGTATGCAGTCCTGATTGTGGCGTTCACCTGCACGGCGCCAAACAGGCATACGACCATCATTGGCACCAAGGCAGAAGCGACTCTCATCGCTGAAGACGACACGTCTCCATTCGTCCCTCCATTCACGCCTGTCGCGACACCACTGGAGGCGGGCTGCACGATGTTGGGGCGTGAGCGGAAGACGGCCTAACGGTGTGCGGGACGTAGCCCAGCTTCATGGAGACGGTTGCGAATGGTCCTCGCCGATACCCCAGGAGCAACAGTGTCCCTAATTTGCTGGGAAGTGGCGGTGCGGTCCCCTACGGCACTGCGTAGGATCCTACGGTCTTGGCGTGCATCCGTGCGTCGCTGCGGTCCGGTCCCAGGTCGACGGGCACGTGCACCTTCCGCCGACCACTGGCGACAACATCGATGTACTGTGGAGACCTCACGCCCCACGTGTTGAGCAATTCGGCGGTACGTCCACCCGGCCTCCCGCATGCCCACTATACGCCCTCGCTCAAAGTCCGTCAACTGCACATACGGTTCACGTCCACGCTGTCGCGGCATGCTACCAGTGTTAAAGACTGCGATGGAGCTCCGTATGCCACGGCAAACTGGCTGACACTGACGGCGGCGGTGCACAAATGCTGCGCAGCTAGCGCCATTCGACGGCCAACACCGCGGTTCCTGGTGTGTCCGTTGTGCCGTGCGTGTGATCATTGCTTGTACAGCCCTCTCGCAGTGTCCGGAGCAAGTATGGTGGGTCTGACACACCGGTGTCAATGTGTTCACATAGAGCTGCATCAGATTTGTTTTGAGACTGACTGGAACAACAACAACAACATTATGGGGATCTGACTCGTGTTAGTACAGTCTCCGTACTCGTGTCCTTTGTGGATCCTGCGAGACGGGCGGCCGCGTGGTTCCCTAACAGGCGGCCTTGCAGTCTGGGAGCGCCGCCTTTGATGTCTGCTGCGTCCTGTGCAGCGTTGAGTCACGGCCCACAAGGTCGAGGTCAGGGGGCCGGATCTGTCTATGCCCTTGGCTGCTGGTGGCCGGCGGCGCGTCACCAGTTCCCAGGCGTTCCACCATCCGAGCGGAGCTGGCTTACTGCGCTCTCCATTCACTTCACTTCCCACTCACAGTGGGATTTACGAAATCTTCTTGGGTTGCCAGCCGAGTCGTGTTGTAGCAACGTTTCGACGGGTTTCCTTCCCATCACCTTCAGACGACGATCATCACTGAAATTCGTGGACGGTGTCTGCATTCCTACGAGGCGTGTTTTTTTAAGTAAGTACCGTTTTGAAATGAAAAAAAAGACGTGCTAAGATATCTCAATAATTTTATTTTTACATGAAAGCCTGTACCTTAATCTATGCACTGACGCCTTTACAATCTGATTCTTCCTTGTTTACGTTGTGTACTGAGTGTTTAAGGGGGATAGGACGTCAAACGGGACGACTTGGAGCAGGAGAGACACCACAGGACATTTTAATTTCCACTGTCTATACTTTTAAAAATAAATTCATAAAACTTTGTCAGAATGACGAGAAAGGATTCAGGATTTGCACTTATAGTAGCGTAAGTTCAAAAATATAAGAAAGTAATTTATTTTTTTGACATTTGTATTTCACCTTTTTTTCCACTTACCATTGGCTGCATTTGTTGCTATAGGTACACTTTTCTTCGTAAGTAAGGGAAATTCTTCGATGAATTTTGCACAGCATACAAAACATACTTACAGGTGTACGAAACTCTTTTCCAAACCTATTAAAAACTGTGGTAAAAATTTATATAATTAACTACAAAATTTGAGTTTTTTTCTAAACATGAAATTTAAAATATAACAGCACATTCATTTTTTCATAAATTAAATAATTTCTAGAGTTTTATACATCTGTAAGTATGGTTTGTATGCTGTACAAAATTCATCGAAGCATCTCCCTTACTTATGAAGAAACGTCTACCTATTGCAACAAATGCAGCCAATAGAAGTGAAAAAAATGACGAACTTTCACATGTAAAAAAAAATTTATTTTGTTATGTTTTTGAACTTCCAGTGCTATGATAAAGAATATGAATCCTTCCTGGTTATGCTGACAAGGTTTTATGAATTTATTCGTAAAAGTATAGACACTGGAAATTAAAATGTCCTGTGGTGTCTCTCTTGCTCCTACCCCCCTTAAGATGCCTCCGATAATCGTGAGTCCAGCCGACTGTGAAGTACGCGCTGTTATAAGATTTCTTAGTGGTAAAGGCCTAAAAGCGATCGATATTCATCGTGAGATCTGTGCAGTTTACGGAGAAAACATTATGAGTGATGGAACGGTAAAAATGTGGGTGAGAGCATTTAAAGATAGCCGCACAACTGTCCATGATGAACAACGGAGTGGGCGACCTTCGGTCATTAATGAAAGTTTGGTGCAGGAAGTGGACAATAACGTGAGAGAAAACAGACGCTTTACGATTTCCTCTTTGCTGGATGACTTTCCTAATCTTTCTCGCAGTGTTTTGGCATTGTGACCGAGCACTTGAATTACCGATAATTGTGCGCACGTTGGGTACCGAAAATGTTGACGGATGTGCACAAAACCAAACGTTTAGACAGTGCATTGACTCTCCTTCAGCGGTACCACAACGACGATGATGATTTCTTAAGCCAAACTGTTACGGGCGATGAAAAATGGGTGGCCTAGGTCGCACCAGAATCAAAGCAACAGTCCATGGAAGTTGAGCAAGGGCATCGTTTTGCTGCAAGACAATGCCCGTCCGCATGTGGCGAATCAGACCAAAGATCTCATCACATCTTTTCGATGGGAATCTCTAGATCAGCATCCGTGCAGCCCCGATCTTGCGCCCAGTGACTACCATCTGTTCCTGCACTTGAAGAAACACCTGGGCGGTCAGCGTATTCAAGACGATGACGAAGTCAAAACAGTGGTAATGCAGTGGGTAACAAGTCAGACGGCAGACTTCTATGAGGAGGGTATTCAAAAACTGGTACAACGTTATGACAAGTGCCTCAATATTGACGGAAATTCTGTAGAAAAGTAGACTAAGATACAGGCTTTCATGTGAAAATAAAATTGAGATATCTTAGCACGTCTTTTTTTTAATTTCAAAACGGTACTTACTTAAAAAACACTCCTCGTATATACAATGAGATTTTCATAACACTTCGCGTATTCGGCCAAACCTCCACTTCGTACAATATTCTTGCCATTTCAACAACAGCAGTTTCCGAAGCGTATACGCGGTGTTTCATGAGGAATAGCAAATGTTCCAACAGGTGATGGTATAAAGTATAATGAAACATTCCGTACAACGTGTGTCGTATTTACAAAGATACACCTGTTGCAATATACAGGGTTGAACAAAAATACAGAAACACCGGGAGAAATGCACGCTTGAACGTAAATCCAGATCCTAACCAAGACTGCAGGAGGCGCTGTTGCATTTGCCCCAGAACGGCAGCTGTGCAATGTCCTCAATACGCTTCGAGTGTTACTCGGGGTCAGATCACTGTTCCGTGTAGCTGTGAGTGTATTATGTCGGAGCTCCGTGAATTGGAACATGCGCAAATTGTTGGTTCTTGCATGCTGGGTATGTCTGAAACCGAAAGCCGTCGTGTTTGTGAACCGTGAAAATTTACTTTCAAAACCTTTTCTTAAGGAATTTACTTTATTTTATAGCGATTTATCAAGAACATTAACACACTGTGTGAGGGTGGAAGTAGTTGCCACAGAGTAACTGATGGAAACAAATTAAACTTCAACCATTGGAAATATTATTCATAAAAGCCTTTTCAAAAAGATTTAAAATTTATAAGTAGAAAAGCACCCTCGAAATATCAAGTTAAAATTTAACAAATGTGAATTTTATTCCTAAAAGATTTAGCAAACCAGTTTTAAAATTATAAGCAGAAAAGCACCCTCGGAATATCAAGTTACAATTATTCAGAGGCAGAACAATTTTTTTTTTGTTTATTACAGTAGGAGCCTTCGGGCCAAAAAGCTTCCGCCCCCTTTCAACACGGCCGTAGTCACGACCGCTCACAACGACCTCTGAAAAACTACACTGGTGCAAATCTGCAACACACCCGAATACTTTAAACTAGAATTTTAACAACTAACACAATTAACTATGCAACCCCGTAAGAGGGATGGAAATGGTACAAACACTCACACTAAGAACTTATTTTCCACCAAAAGTGCAATTTGTTTTTAAAAGGGCTCATGCGATGGAAGGGCGGCAACTGTATAAAAATGACCATTTAAATAAAACCCATGAAATTCAGACTTACATAAGGTGTACAACATGCTCTACATTACACATATACCGCCTCGCAAGATGATAGGCAAGATAAAAACGTATTTCAGGAATTCGGCCCTTACCTTAATTCTATAAATTCGTTAACACCGAATCCGACAAACATGACAGAGGCAGCTATTAACGTATGGCAGACAGACAGACAAACTGCCTAACAAGAACGAGCAAGCTTCGGACGAGAGACTGACCAAGAAAATAAGTAGAATTTAACAACTGAAACAACATATCACGGATCACTTAACTTCTAATAACTGCGATTTCTGGCGAAGACCTGGCGCAGCACCCTCAAAACGCTCTCCCGAACTGTCCGCTGCCAGCCGCTTCAACGGACGCAGGAAGGCGCGCTGATCTCCCGTCTCACGGCGTCGCAGCTCGTCCCGGCCAGACCGATGTCGTGGGTTGACTCCTGTTGCTCTCCTCGGCCGCGAAGCCACTCCTCTTGGTATACGGCGCGGCCCACTGGACTGACGTGGCGACCTCACATGCGCCGACGCTCAAGACGGACAAGTCATCTTGTGTCTCAGTGCGCGACCGACCAACCGATCGATCCGACCGTCAGTAACCATTGCCCTGAACAACTCGACCAGACTGGCGGCCTAACACATACTAGCACTCCGGACAACAGACAGACAGACACTGGCTGTCCCACACTGATCCGGCTGACCAACTCACCAGACTCGCCGAGACTGACAGACTGACACTTCTCAGACTGACTGACTGCTCCCCTGCGGAGCTCATAGCGCCCCTTAAATGCACGTGAACAGGCAACTTTTCCGCTTTCCCACCAGAGGGAGACACCAAAGCTGCGATTACCACAGCGGCGCCACCGCCAGAAACGGAGGGTGACTGCTTCACACAACGCGCTACGGCGCTTTCTCCAAAACAACAAATTTTTACCACGGCTCAGTTTGGTGTTTCAAGACGCACCGTATCGAAGATTTATATCGCACGCGGGAAAAGCGGAAAAACATCATCCTCTAAGTTACAAAGCGGACTTTTAAGTGTGTGTTTAGTGGTCGTGAGAGGTTGTGACAAAAATAAAAACTGCAGAACTGAATTTCCCACTCGAGAATCGTGTCAGCACCGAAACAACCGAAAGAAGCTCTACAAGCAGGGAATGCAGGGCGATCTGAAGATGCAAAACGACTCATCAGTGATGCAACACACGTAAGAGGAAAAGCCGCAGCCACAGAAACTGGACTGGAGGAATAGGAGAGCGCCATTTGGTCGGATGAGCCTCCTTCCGCACTATTTCCAAAATCCGGCAGAGCGTATGTCGCGTGAAACACGGCAGGGGTGTTCGGTGATGATTTGGGCAGCCATACCGTGGTATTCCATGTGAACTAGTTATTAATGTTTATGCCCTTTAACTGTCAATTTTTTCCTTTTTATTTGAGCAATGGCTATATTTTTGTATGATATAATCTGAGTGAGAGCACCTGCTACATGCGATATTTATTCTTAAGCACTGAATCTTAATTTGTTTTGTTAAGAACTGTGGCATGCTCCACCTTCTCTGCATGAAGACATGGTTACCGGACAAGGTAATAGTGTATTCTGTTTCAACAGCAAAATGGTAGCGAGTCCAAGTTGAGTGTTGCTCCTTTCATGGTGACGTTTGGTGGGAAGATAATTAAATTAAAGAAGACGCCGACAATTAGTCACGTTGAATTTTAAATTGTTACCGTTTGCTTTTTCGGCACCAATTTTTAATATATAAAAGCAGTACCGATTGGACAACCTTGATTAATCATAATCCAATTTTCACTCTGCAGCGGAGTGTGCACTTATATGAATCTTCCTGGGAGACCGAAACAGGGTGCCGGTCCGAGACTCGAACTCAGGACCTTTACCTTTCGAGGGCAAATATTCTACTGGGTCGTGAGTCGTGCTTGGGTTGTCGGTAAAAAGCACTTTCCAGGGAAAGGCAAAGGTCCCGAGTTGAGTCTCGGTCCGGTACGCAGTTTTAAAGTGCCAGGGAGCTTGATTCATCATGTTAGGAATTCTGTGGAGCCTTAAAATTACTTCTATATTTGCCCCATTATTTTATTTGTAAAACTCGCATCTTTCTTGCACGCTCGCCATTCCATTCCAAATGTCAGTTTTATCAATACTTTACGCGCACTTTCAATGGTCGTCCGCCGTCGATCTCTTCACTACTACCGCCAGACTCAAACTGACGTCGGCATGAATGTACGTGATGTCCTTAGATTAGTTAGGTTTAATTAATTCTAAGTTCTACGGGACTGATGACCTCAGAAGTTAAGTCCCATAGTGCTCAGAGCCATTTGAACCAAACTGACTTCACGTCCCTTCCGCCGGGTTCTTCTACTTGCGTCGCACGCTGTGGTCACGTGAGAAGGACACACGACTTGTCATCAGCAAAACATGCGCCTTTTAAGTTCTCGTCAGAAAAGTGCAATACCCTTTCGGACGACTCCTTTTCCAGGTGGCAGTGCTTTTATAAACAAATAGCTACATCAAAGGGGCACTGAGTTCAGGGAAGAATTTACACATAGTGAATTTTTATTATCTGTTCGTAATAAAAATGTGAGGTCATGAGGTCACATTTCAGGTCTCCGAGGATATGACCATCTTACACTAATAGAACAGTTTTGAAAGTTTTCTTCGCTAGTGCCAAAGTACTTCTGATATCTTCCTTCGTACAGTCATCATGTGTTACCTTGTTGTAGCTATTGTGTTGTTGTTGTTGATGTGGGCTTCAAACAAAAGACTGGTTTGGTGCAGCTCTCCAAGCTGTTCTGTTCCGTGCAATCCTCATCTCTCCACAACTACTACAGCTTACATCGTTTTGAATCTTACTGCATTCAATCAAGTCTTCCTTCCACTCCCTTCCACCTCCTCACAATTACACTTCTTTCCATTACCAAACTGACGACACCTTGATGTTTTACGATGTCTCCTATCAACCGACCCTTTCTTTTGTTCAAGTTGTGCATTAAATTTCTTTTCGTCCTTGTATTGTCTTAGTTCCTAAAACAAGAATTTTTCCACTTCTGCGTTGTTCTTAATTTTGATTTTAAATAAATTTTTATTCTCCTTCCTATTACTCTTCATCATCTGTATCATATTTATCTTTAAGGCATATTGTTCTAATGGTGATTTCCACTGCAATCAACAGGATTTCTAAGCCTTACACCTGACTACTTCATATCACTTCAATAATCCTTGTTAAGTTTGACTTCTGGCTGCCCATATCTACACCTCCCATTGCACTTACTTCTTGGAACAGAGAACTGTATCTGTCGTTTGAAAGCCAATGAAATGCGTATATTTAAATCATTTCCGTCGTTCCGCTCTAGTTGCGAGGACGAGAATTGGTATTCGAACTGACTGCCCCGCGATGCGGCAGCCAAACATATTACGCGAATATATCCGATCTCATTTAACATTCATGAAATCCTCCGCTTTCCAATACCGCAGTCGAAAATACACAATAATAAACGTGATGTACAATCGGAAGGCCGCTCCGAATGAGAAACAGAATACCACCTGGACCTGATAGCTTTCAGCATTGGAAAATTGGAATGAAACTTTAATTCTGTAGCAGAATACGTGCTGTTGTGAATCTATTCGACAGAGTAGATGTAAGATACTATTGTGTATCTAATGTTATCGACGCTGATAGGACTTTTAAATCTAAAACTCTTTTCATTGGGCGCTGAGCCTATTTTTCATGAGGCCTTTTTTGTCGACGATGCGAATCAAGCTGGGAATGTTAAAGAGTTTCTCTATAGTTTAGAAGGATGGAAGACAGTGGATGAAGTATGGTAGTTTTGTGTCGTCCCTTGAGGGCCCCAATGTGTCTGAGGTGATAGAGAATTGTTCCCAGAAAACAAAAGTGTCGCAATTTTCATCTGAGGACCATCCGGTCAGTCGAGCGCTGTTGGGAAGCGGGGTGCACTCAGCCCTTGTGAGGCAAACTGAGAGGCTACTCGATTGAGAAGTAGCGGCTCCGGTTTCGGAAACTGACATATGGCCGGGAGAGCAATGTGCTGACAACATGGCCCTCCATATCCGCATCCAGTGACGCCTGTCGGCTGAGGATGACACGGCGGCCGGTCGATACCGTTGGGCCTTCATTTTTAGTTTAGTTTTTCATCTCAGGAAAGAGTCTGTTTTACATGCTGGTATCGTCTTCATAAAAGTGTAATGGAAACTGTCATGGAAAGGCGACTGCCTAGGCGAGATCCTGTTGTTTAAATTGAGCAAATATGTATTCCAGGAAGACTATGTAATAATTCTGATGCCTTCTTTGGATATCCGTCATAGGGGACCATGAGAATAAGATAAGACAGATTAAAGCACTTATCGAGGCATATATAAACTCGAATGGCGCAGGGTAGCTTGATAGGTGCCGACGCAGTATCACCACGTTTGTGGCCGTTGGACTGGCGGCATTTCAGATAGAATCTACTGCAGGTGTTTCAGCTGCAAAATGTTGTAGATTAAGGGACAGGCAGAAGGCAACAAACGTAACAGAAAGGCAGAGATTCAACAAGATGTCCCTCCTAAAATTCGACAGGCACTTTTTCTGAGGTTTAGGCAGATATATTCAATTTAATTTTTGCAACGCGTAGCTGGAGTTAGCCCAAACAAATACTGCTCGTCATGTGTTTCATGCGACGCTCAGAATGGAAGGAAAGGTTCGCTTTTTTGTAGTGTAAGATGGCTATTTGATTTTTTTGATGATGTTATTGGATGTTTTAGTATTTGTAAAGGAAAATTATATATTTGAAGAACTGTGGTCAGAGGAACAGTTGCTAGGCAACAGTATCTGTATCTCCGATGGCACCACTGTGGAGTCGTAGAATCTTTGACAGTCAGTAGTGGGTAGCTGCGGTGTGCAGCAGGTGGGGATTCGTTGAGTGTACTGTGTAATGCATGGACGGACTTTTGGAACTGTCTGAGTTGCAGATTTATTACGAGGAGGAATCATGACTCAGAACATTGGTTGCATAGCATTTGGACCTAGAAAAGATTTCGAAATTGATAACAAGATATTATTTGATGAGGTAAGAAGTTTATTTTTATTTTCTTGGACTTGTGTCGTTGGTCACAGCCAAGTTTTTGATAATTATTCTATTGATTGATCTTTTGAGTTAATTTACTGTACCACGGAAGTTCTTAGATTAAATGAATTTTCATATTAGAGTCTCTAATTGTATTCTTTGATAAGTTCCTTACAGACAGAAATTTCATAACTTAAAGATTGAGTCAAATGTTTTATTGGCATTCTGTGTCAAGATTATGAACCCAATTTCCCTGGACCAACTGTAGTTAGTTTTTTAGCAGAATTTTTTTCTTTTAGCTGTTGCGGAGTCTTGCTGTGTTGCTGCTTGTGCCAGTACTTCATTTTGCAGTTGAGATTCATGCTATGTGATTGTTTCGTTTCCTTGCGCAATGGAGCTTCTGTCAGTGTCTTAATTTTACCTTTGTCATATGTCACTCTAGAAATTTTCGTGCGTTTCAGGTTACCTTCTGACAAGTCGAATTTACAGTTTGCTTTGTTTTCTACACAGTTATGTCTTTTTCCAAACAGTTCGCCCTGACGAAGCCTATTAAGAGTGAAATTATTGGTTTGCTTATTTATTTGCTTATGAATGTGATAAGTTTTCACACACACAGGATTATTTCCAATTTCATGTAAGTGGTGTGGTTTTGAGCTCAGTAACACATTTAGGTTGTCAGTTCACATTCCCAGGTTTGTATTTACGTTTTCACGCACCCGAGTAAAGGCTACTTAGTTACAGTAGTTACAAACAAACTTGAGCCGTGCGTGGCTCGTGTTCCCGTCATCATGTATTTTACACCCTGTTTTTAACATACTTCCACCTCACTACGTTAATTTAAATTATTACTGTCACTGAGTTGCTGCTTTGCCTGACCGTCAGCGGCGTTAGTAGCGCGTATCGATATATCTCCTCTCGTAGTATCTTTGCTCGAGTGCTATTACTTCCCGGGCGTTGTCTGTCGTATGGGAGTTCGGGGTCGCGAGTTCGGGTCTGCCAGTCAGTTGGAACGCGTCTGGAGCGCAGTCCGGTCCTGCCAGTCGGGCATTTGCAATGCGGCACTAGTGCAGTCGGGTTGGAGTAGCAGTGAGGTCTGCGTCCACATGGCTCGCCCGACCATTGCCGCCCCGAATCACTCGAGCCGGGCCACGGTCTTGGTGGATCGTCGGTCGGTCGTCCTACCGGATGACGCGTTTTGACTCGCCGATCGTTCATGAGTCGGCTGTGTGTGTGTGTGTGTGTGTGTGTGTGTGTGTGTGTGTGTGTGTGTGCATCGACTCCCGACTTGTCATCGTGCGTGTTTAGTTACTGTTGCGTATCGTTCAGGTCTTCGTGCAAGTGTTTGTCAGGTTGTGTGTGTAGTTGGTGTTATTTCCACTGATGACTATTTGAAGTGATCGGCATCCTGAGAGGAGTCGGTCGGTTGTTGCGGACGAGGGAAGTTATCTCCGCTCGGTGCAGTCAACTGGGTCCGCTGGCAGCCCCTGCTCAGTGTCGGAGCGTGTGCGGAGCTCTCCGATCGCTACGAGCTTCGTGGTTCGCCGACTCAGGACGTCAAAATTGAGTAGCGGTTTCAACTACCCAAGCCACGTCCATTCATGTTGTGGTGGTTTGTTTCGGTGGTTTGCTGTTGGGAAGGTTCTCCTGTGAACAACACCGAGTGTTTTTACTGCTGAAATTTAGCAGCCATGCGGTGCAATTTACTATTCTGTTTGACTACAATTTGAGTGCCAGCGGAATTTTGTGCCTTGTGGCCCTTAGTATTCCGGTTACCTGCCCTGGCCACTAACGTAATTTCAGACAGCGTCCTTTCCTCACCTATTGTCGCTCTCCAACGTAGTGTGTAATTTTGACAGCTAATACATACTCCATTGTGGATTATCACGATTGTAACCTTTTCTGTTTGAGTTCTCGTGTACTGATTGATAGAAAGCAAGTCGTTGTGTCGGTCAGTCCGTGGGTGTCCCCTGGTTGGGTTCCGACGGATCAAGTGTAGTTGGGCTCACCACCTGTCTCGCCTAAGTGAGCGAGGGCAGACCGACCTCCCTGGAGGCTTCTGAGTGCCACCAGTGTTTAATTATCTGTTTTCAGCTGATTAAAATTTAAGGCATATGGTTATTTTTTTCTTTTTTCTGAAAAGTTTTCCAATATTAATTCTTTTATTTATCTTTCAAGCTTAAACATTGCGGCCTTCTGCCTTTAAAAGATTATGGTAATATATTTTAAAATTTTGAAACTTAATTGTGGCCTTCAGCCACTGGTATTGCACCTTGCATATATTTGTTCTATCTACTTTGCTGTGATGTTTTTTTAATTATTTCATTGCTATCTTAATTGGATTTTTATCTTGTTGATATGTTAAGATTTCTAGTTTGGAGGCCTTCAGCTGTGAAAAAGTTGCATTCGGTAAAGGTCCGGCTACGTGCCGCTTTGGTTGTAAAACTGTTATTAAATTACAATAAATTACAATTAGAAGATGAACTGACCCGAACCTTATTTGGCTCTTCCCACAACCCTAACTACCTGTTTTGCCCATCGGATTTAGCGGGCGTATCAAAACTGATTTTAAAGCGTGATTTTATGTGCTCATTTGACAGAGCGCTCCAATAGTCTAGTGCTGGGGTTCCCAAACTTTCCCTCTGACAGAACACGTTGAGAATCCTGGTAGTGTGATGGAATTCCTCGTATATTTGGAATGTTAATAAAAAATTTTTAAAAAATGAGAAGAACTTGTTTCATTGATTGATGACTTCAATTTTAAATCAAACCAAAAACACAGAAATCATAATGAAATTTTCAAAAATTAGTATAGTCAATATGAAGCAAAGAAAAACGTCATGCTGTTAATAGCTTCTGGCAGAGAACTCATTCACTTCCATCAGGACGCCAGTGTTACTCGAAATACAGTTTGGGAAAGCGTGGTATAGCGCGACATTCAAATGGTTCAAATGGCTCTAAGCACTATAGGACTTAACATCTGAGGCCATCAGTCCCCTAGACTTAGAACTACTTTAAACTAAGAACATCACACACATCCATGCCCGAGGCAGGATTCGAACCTGTGACCGTAGCAGCAGCACGGTTCCGGACTGAAGCGCCTAGAACCGCTCGGTCACAACGGCGAGCCGCGCGATATTCGTTTTATTGATATATTAACAGGAACACTAAACCACGAAGAGTATCCAGTACTCCAGCAGCCGATGGCAGTGTCCTGGCGCTCCTCAGTATAGGTGAAAGTGGTTAGCGTACGTAGGCACAGGTGATGGGACTGACACACGACAGCAGGACTTTAGCAATCGCATAACAATGCCTTCAGTGATTTGCTCGATGGGACATAGCTTTCGAGCTGCCCTAGAATGGGATGTCTAGCGGATTGGCAACGCGCTTACGTAAATCCGCTTCAGCACAATTACGGGAAACTGGAATTACGTAACTGTTTTCGTTCGCTCGCCGCGGTGCTCCGGTCGCGTTTACGTAACGCCGGCGTGCGGTAGGCACAGCGAACGCTGCTATGTCCTAGCCGCCCCGAACCCATCTGCAGCCGTGGGTCCTGTTGCGTAATAGCCCCTGCGAGCTGGATTAGCGGCAACCCGCGACGCCGATCTCCCAGCGGGCGGCCGCAGCGCGGGAGCCAGTCGCTTTGTCAACGCGGCTTTTAATGTAAGAGGTGTGAAAACACCTGAAGCGACGTTTACATGTTTCTCGAACGTAGTCTCTGCAGTACTACCCGAGAAAGTACACTACTGGCCATTAAAATGCTACACCACGAAGATGACGTGCTGCAGACGCGAAATTTAACCGACAGGAAGAAGATGTGATATGCAAATGATTAGCTTTTCAGAGCATTCACACAAGGTTGGCGCTGGTAGCGACACCTACAACGTGCTGACATGGGGAAAGTTTCCAACCGATTTCTCACACACAAACAGCAGTTGCCTGGTGAAACGTTGTTGTGATGCCTCGTGTAAGGAGAAGAAATGCGTACCATCACGTTTCTGACTTTGATAAAGGTGGGATTGTAGCCTATCGCGATTGCCGTTTATCGTATCGCGACATTGCTGCTCGCGTTGGTCGAGATCCAATGACTGTTAGCAGAATATGGAATCGGTGGGTTCAGGCGGGTAATACGGAACGCCGTGCTGGATCCCTACGGCCTCGTATCACTAGCAGTCGAGATGACAGGCATCTTATCCGCATGGCTATAACGGATCGTGCAGCCACGTCTCGATCCCTGAGTCAACAGATGGGGACGTTTGCAAGACAACAACCATCTGGAGGAACAGTTCGACGACGTTTGCAGCAGCATGGACTATCAGCTGGGAGACCACGGCTGCGGTTACCCTTGACGCTGCGTCACAGACAGGAGCGCCTGCGATGGTTTACTCAATGACGAACCTGGGTGCACGAATGGCAAAACGTCATTTTTTCGGATCAATCCAGGTTCAGTTTGCAGGATTATGATGGTCGCATCCGTGTTTGGCGACATCGCGGTGAACGCACATTGGAAGCGTGTATTCGTCATCGCCATACTGGCGTATCACCCGGCGTGATGGTATGGGGTGCCATTGGTTACACGTCTCGGTCACCTCATGTTCGTGTTGACGGCACTTTGAACAGTGGACATTTCATATGTGTTACGACCCGTGATTCTAGCCTTCATTCGATTCCTGCGAAACCCTACATTTCAGCAGGATAATGCACGACCGCATGTTGCAGGTCCCGTGCGGGCCTTTCTGGATACAGAAAGTGTTCGACTGCTGCCCTGGCCAGCACATTCTCCAGATCTGCCACCAATTGAAATCGTCTGGTCAATGGTGGCCGAGCAACTGGCTCGTCACAATACGCCAGTCACTATTGTTGATGAACTGTGGTATCGTGTTGAAGCTGCATGGGCAGCTGTACCTGTACACGCCATCCAGGCTCTGTTTGGCTCAATGCCCAGGCGTATCAAGGCCGTTATTACGGCCAGAGGTGGTTGTTCTGGGTACTGATTTCTCAGGTTCAAAATGGCTCTGAGCACTATGGGACTTAACATCTGTGGTCATCAGTCCCCTAGAACTTAGAACTACTTAAACCTAACTAACCTAAGGACATCACACACATCCATGCCCGAGGCAGGATTCGAACCTGCGACCGTAGCAGTCGCGCGGTTCCGGACTGAGCGCCTGAACCGCTAGACCACCGCGGCCGGCGATTTCTCAGGATCTACGCACCCAAATTGCGTGAAAATGTAATGACATGTCAGTTCTAGTATAATATATTTGTCCAATGAATACCCGTTTATCATCTGCATTTCTTTTTGGTGTAGCAATTTTAATGGCCAGTAGTGTATTTCGTCATTTGCGAAAAACTGATAGCCTATACTGTGCAGCATACACATGGATAGAAAGATGTGGTGTTGTCTTCAACCAGTAGTCTGGATTTCTATACTTAGTGTAGTCCTGGGAAGTCGGGAAGGCTGCTTTCTCCTTGCAAACCAAGACTGTTTCACTGAGATAGCAGGTGCTGTTACAGTGGAAATATGGAAACTGTCCAGAGAATGAACGAGCCGCAATCCCCTATAGCAGTACGAAGAAGATAAATGTCTTATTGCTCATAAACACTGCTGGCCACTGAAATTCTAACAGCGTGCTCCAAACGTCAAATTGGTGTCATGTGCGCTAAATGCTTGGATAGGCAAATGATCAGCATTTCATTGCATCTGCCCAAGGCAGGTAGGAGTAATACCGCCTACAGTCTCTATGTAAGGAAACGTATTTCTCATTCTGAAGTCGTAGTAAAGCATTATGTGGTATCATGTGTCAGCACCATGTCATGGGCGTCATAGCAACAGAGTTGCAAGTTTCCGTGAGATGCCGATAGCAGTCCTGCGGGGCCCACAGGATCCAACGAAGCCCGCCCTCTGAGCTACGCCTCCAGCCGCTCAGTAGCACTAGCGTCCCTGGCACCGCAATATAAGACTGCTGGCAGCATCCGCCCTGCCCACTCGCTCTTGGAGCTTCTTTCTGCTGACAGTGGCAGCTGGACTCTATTTCTTATTACATCAGCTGTAATGAGTCTTCATACATTTGGAGAAATGTAAGTTACTTGTTCACTAATCATTTCTGCTCCCGTTCAGATTTGCTGCCGGCCGTGGTGGCCGAGCGGTTCTAGGCGCTCCAGTCTGGAACCGCGCGACTGCTACGGTCGTAGGTTCGAATCCTGCCTCGGGCATGGATGTGTGTGTTGTCCTTAGGTTAGTTAGGTTTAAGTAGTTCTAAGTTCTATGGGACTGCTGACCTCAGATGTTAAGTCCCATAGTGCTCAGAGCCATTTGAACCATTTTGAACCAGATTTGCTACGACGCACCACTCTGAAGCCCACTTCTCCTTACCGTCGTGGGCAAATTGGTACACAACACGTTGTCTACATCTACATCTACATCTACATGATTACTCTGCTATTCACAATAAAGAGCCTGGCAAAGAGTTCAATGAACCACCTTCATGCTGTCTCTCTACGGTTCCACTCTCGAACGGCACGCGGGAAAAGCGAGCACTTAAATTTTTCTGGGCGAGCCCTGATTTGTCTTATTTTATCATGATGATCATTTCTCCCTATGTAGGTGGGTGCCAACAGAATCTTTTCGCAATCGGAGGAGAAAACTGGTGATTGAAATTTCATGAGAAGATCCCGTCGCGTCGCAACGAAAAACGCCTTTGTTTTAATGATTGCCACTCCAGTTCATGTATCATGTCTGTGACACTACCTCCCCTATTTCGCGATAATACAAAACGAGTCTAACATTCTGCGTGGTGTCTGTCTGTTCTAAGTCGTGTCTCCATACCACTTTCGCGCAACGACGCTCTGAGCGTGTTTTTTAGGGAATTGACTAGTTTGAACCTGGGACCTGTTGCTGGTAAGGAGACGCCAGACCACACATGACATGTAAAGTTCAGAAGAGTTCAGTAAGACTAGCGATGATATAACCAAATACTTAATGATTTCAGCGTCAGCTCCACTGCACTCCCTGTAAAAGAATCTTAATACTAACTAAATTTAGTGGAAGGGATGCAAGGCTTTCCTATTTTTAGTTAGCTGGTAAAATAACGTCGAAAAAGCAGTTAAGTTTCCCATTGGAAATTTTATTCTACTTACAAAACATTGTTTATAAATTGCACTATTGATAAAAGGAAATGTTTTAATACAGGATGATAAAAACCAACTGCGTTCAACAAAAATGTGAACGAATATTCCCTGAATAGGTTTCCAAGTTCTACAATGGATCGAAGGATGACCTATGCCATATCACATCTATAATCTAGGTTTAAATAAGTTTCACAAAAGAGAAAACTATCAAAATGGTCTACAGTGACCCTCAATTATCTTTAATTACTTATCTAACTTGTCGTAAATTACAGTGGCTGATGTGGCTTCTCAATAATTATATAACAGAAAAGTCATCGCGTTTCAGATTTTAACTTACGTAGCAAATGTGAATACCATGAGCTTCAATTGACGATCGAGACTAGTATTACGTAAAAAGGGGATGTAACAGATGAGACTTCTGCAGATCTGAGTGAAGCCTTATGCGCTCAAAAATGCGGCATCGCGTGCGTTCATTACCTTTTCAGTGTTCGTCAGGGGGCGGCGGGCAGCATAGCTCCGCTCACCTCGCCGTCTCGGAAGCAACTCTCCTCTAACTTCTCCTTACTACAAGTTACCGAAGTTGGTCACTCTCACTATCCTTATGTGGCATTGGTTTATTCCCCATATGTAATGGTTCATCCTTGTTTTTACCTATTTATTGATTTAGAGTTTTAGTCTGTTGTAGTTATCCAAGGGCATGTATCATCTCCCAAGGTAACTGGCGAAAGCTTAGGGGAGGTTTCCGCTGCCCTGGTCTGCCACAGGTCTGGCGCACCTCTCCTAATGACCGACAGACCTATGCGCCGGTGTTAGAAAAGGCCGAGCCATCTCATATGGCTCTACCGACGGTTCGAGGCCGGAGCTGTAAAACAATAACAACTTCGTTGTATGTATCTTACTTTCTGAAACACACCTCGCTTTATTCTGATGGCTGATAACATTTAAGTTCGGAACTTACTCCGCACTGACCTTTTGATATTTAATCAATCCTCTGTCGAGCACCGTGGCCCGTTTTGATCTTAAATATCATGTAATGTGAACTGCTATCAGTTAAAGACTTAGTAAGCGCAATGGTTCATGTTTTTTAATTACAGCTTGTAACGTCACCGGTTTTTCTAGTTGATAGTTGACAGATTAGTATTGATCCGCCCTGGCTAAAACTCGGCGATAGTCGGCAGAGCGATGACGACGATACAAAAAACAGTGCTGAACTGAACTCTCGACGTGTGCGTGATATTTACTTCACCAGTTGTGACCAATATTACGCTACTCGTCGTAATTAACTAGTTTATATTCGATGGTTTAACAGTTGCTATTAAAATATTAATGATAAATTCAATTCAATTCAGTTCCACCGACACCAACTTCCCCATAGTTTGGTTGTAATTTCAAATCTCTAATAAGTCGTAACAATGCGATTGCTTCCTAACGTCAAAGAGTTTCTCTATATGCGCCGAGGGCTTCAGTCAAATATTATCGCAGCACGCAAAAGATCACAGTTATGTCTCTAAACAATTTTGTAATTTGGAATCACAAATGCGTAAATTGGCACCAAAAGGTGGTTTATTTCACAATAACAATCACTTCCTAACAAGGCCGTGAGGAAGAAGCTTTCCCACGTGGTGGTGGTGGGGGGGAGGGGGGGGAGGGGGGGGAAGGGGGGGGGAATTTATAAATTATCTGCTTTAAAACTATTGCCAAGTTCCAGAGTCTATTTGCATTTACGAATGCAGTTAATTGTCTATCACTGTTCAATGGCTAACTAGAGTTGAGTTCGAGTTATCTAATTAAAAAGTTCACTTCAGTCTAATATAAGGTAGTGCTCTATCTGAATTCTAAACGATGTTATAGTTGAAGTCAATGCTTCGTTTCACTGCGTCATAGTAGACTGCAATTATCAATCCTCGGAAAACAATCCAACCGCGCCTACATATACGAGTATTCAAACAAGTCTGACCAGCTTCGGCTAACTCTCGTAACGTAGTGACAATGGACTGAAATATCCTTAGCCATTACTCACGATTCTCAAAGAGTACTCACACGAAGTATTCTTTGAGACCGTTGGTTCTACCTTGCTAATTTTAATTATAATGATTTTGCGATTTACTATGATTTTGAGTTTGAGTTTACTGAGATTCTATCTTTCTTTTGTAAGTTGATAAAGTACTAAGTATAAGGTTCTTGTTTCAGTTACTGGTTATTGTCCAAATAATAGTGTTAAATGGAACTTTGGTTACTTGTTCACTTTCTACGAAATTTTGAACTTGTTTTGGGGTATTGGTTGCTATTTTTTCTTTTTTCATTTTTCGTCCGAGGAAGTGGCATTACAAGTTGTCAAATGATAGGTTATTAACAGAAAAGTTCCAGGAGCGAATTTTTCTGATAGTGCAAATATTATTCAAATTGTTTTGAAAAGATAAATTCTTATTGACAGATAGTTTAGTAAGCACTAGGTACATATTCTCTAAAACCGAAAATTTATTTAAATTCTTACGGACACCTGTTTTACTGAGTGTTGTGACGTATTTTTCTTAACTACGTATCGTTTACTATGTAATCACCATTTCATTCGAGTATTTTATACAGGGCGAAATTTGCTTGACTGTGTCCATGCGCTCACTGGCTAATCTTGTACAAATAAATTGCCATCAAGTAAATTGTGAAGGATGTTGCTGTATCTGGGATAACCCTCTCATTCCACAGCCTCGTGTGCTGACCATTGTGGCCTGTTGCTATGACCGTCATTTCACCTTCAGTGTAATGTAATCTTTGACCTAGCTCGAGTTGCTCTTGTGGTTAAGGGAGCAGATTTTCCGAAAGTACCTGAATAAATACACCCCTACTCCGCATGCGAACCACTGAAATGAGATTTTTCTGACGATTCCTTTACAAGACAGCAATTTGTTTTGCCTGCACCTACGCGACTGCGAGATTTTTTGGGAGCGTTACACAGGAAGAATATCTCGGCGCCTCCGAGCCGTGGTAAAGATTGCTGTTTTGAAGAGCGCGCCGCAGCACGTAATGTGAAGCAGTCGCCCTCCGTTTCTGGCGGTGGCGCCGCTGTGGCAATCGCAGCTTTGGTGCCTCCCTCTGCTGGGAAAGGGGAAAGGCTGTCTGTTCACGTGCATTTAAGGGGCGCTATGAGCTCGCCAGTGGTCAGACTGGGTGAGTCTGGAGTCAGTCTGGGGTCAGTCTCTCGTCCCCAGCTTGCTAGTCTGTCTCTCGTCCGAATTTGTGCGCAGTGAGAGAACTCAACGAGTGGTCGGCCGGTCGGGGCTTAGTTCCTGCATCTGAGTCTGCTCGAGTTGCTCAGGCAACGGTCATTGGAGGTTGGATCGGTGGGTTGGTCGGTCGCGCACTGAGACACAAGATGACTTGTCCGCCTTGAGCGTCGGCGCATGTGAGGTCGCCACGTGAGTCCAGTGGGCTGCGCCATATAGCGAGGGGTAGTGGCTTCGCGGCCGACACGAGAGCAACAGGAGTAAACCGACGACATCGGTCTGGCCGGTGCGAGCTGCGACGCCGTGAGACGGGAGATCGGCGCGCCTTCCTGCGTCCGTTGAAGCGGCTGGCAGCGGATGGTTCGGGAGAGCGTTTTGGGGGTGCTGCGCCAGGTGTTCGCCAGAAATCGCTGTTTATTAGAAGTTAAGTGATTGGTGATATGTTGTTTCATTTACTTGTTAAATTCTACTTGTTTTCTTGGTGAGGTCACCAGCCGCTTTGTTTTGGGGTCGTCCCACCATTCTTTTCCGTTTGCCCACCCGCAGGAAGGTGGTTATTTATGAACTGGGTGGTCCGTTTTTCCCTTGTGGAGTAGGGGCGGGTTAGAGCAACCTGCAGTTCGGGTTGTTCGGTAATCGCCCTATCAATACGTTAATAGCTGCCTCTGTCAGGTTTATCGGATTTGCTGTGTTAACGAATTTATTGCTTGGAGTGTAACGGCCTAATTCCTGAAATGTGTTTTTATCCTGCCTATCATCTTGAGAGGCGGTATATGTGTAATGTAGAGCACGTTTGGCCAACCTTGTATAATTTTATGTGAGATTGCATTTCATGGGCTTTTATTTAAATGGTAATTTTAGTATATAAGGTTGCCACCCTTCCACCGTAAGACTTATTTTAGAAGTTAATCTTTTAATTTTAGTGTTTTGCACCATTTCCATCCCTCCTACGGGGTGCATAGTTTGTGTGCTTGTGTGAATTGTTAAAGCTTCTACTTTAAGGTCATCAGGTGTGTTGCAGATTTGCACCTGTGTAGTCTTACAGAGGTTGTTGTGAGCGGTCGTGACTACGGCCGTGTCAAAAGGGAGCGGCAAGGTTCTCAGCCCGAAAGCTCATACACTCAAAAATTTGTTTCTTTCTGCCTCTGAATAAATTTTAATTTGATATTTAGAGTTTGTTTTCTACTTATAATTATAAATCTGTTTCTTAAAAAAAGCCTTTAGAAATAAAATTCCCATTTGTTAAAAGCAATTTCATTTTGATTTCATCAGTTACTCCCTGGCAACTACTTCCACGCTCACACAGTGTGATTAAAGTAAGTTCTTAAGAAAAGGTTTTGAAAGTAAATTCATGGTCCAGCCTCAATTAGAGAATTTCATAGAGGAGCGTAAGCTATACCATGTTTACTTGTCGTCTTGTAAGTGGATTGCAGCACAGGAAAATTTTAAAGTTAACGTTGCAGAAAATCGATTACAAATCCCATTTTAGGTTTATGAAAAGACGTAAATTGGAGGTGCTCTCGCCTTCGAGGACCGGGGGCTCGTGACATCGCAAAGATTTTCTGAGCCGGTTTTCCGGCCGGGTTCCGCTCCAGAAAGGCTTAGCAGACGGCACGGCGCCTCTTCCGCCCCCTCGCCTCCTGCCGCCATTGTTCCAGCGCTCCTCGGATGTCGAGAAGGCTCCGCCACCGGAGATCGCTTCGCTGATTGTTTTTCGAGCCGTCCGGAAGCAGGGATTAATGCACAGGAGCC
This sequence comes from Schistocerca piceifrons, assembly GCF_021461385.2. Taxonomy (NCBI): domain Eukaryota; kingdom Metazoa; phylum Arthropoda; class Insecta; order Orthoptera; family Acrididae; genus Schistocerca; species Schistocerca piceifrons. The sequence goes on along the minus strand of NC_060143.1, from coordinate 481,251,628 downwards.
CTTTCCCTGTAAAAGCCCTGCACTGAGATGTGTCGGTAAACGGCGGCAGGGTTCACCTCTTCGCTAAATGAGGAAAGAGGATGAAGGGGAAGAAATGTAGGGGAACTCATCTCCACCGTCTGGCTGAAACGGAGATGCCAGCCATTATGACATTTTCGAGACGCGGTATAAGCTCTAGGGTAAAAGGATTACCGCGGTACAAAGGAGGATAATGTAAAAGCATAATAGAAAACGATCTTCAACCGGCACTGTCATTCGTTAGAATATTTTTACAATAGATTAACTTCTCATGGTTGGGATTCGCAGTCATACAATATTTCCGAAAAGACAGCATAGTCGCCTTTGACTGCATAAAATATTTATTATTACGACTGCGTTTTCGGCCTTAGGGCAAACTGCAAAAGTTACCTAAACACAAAGAAATAAAAAAATGAAGCACAGGGTGTATATACATAATTAAGCAAATATAAATGAAAAGTAGCCTTGACATTTCATTGTATCCGAAGAATGTGATTTATTGTATCAATCTACTTCAAAAGTGATTCATAGAACTGTACAGTTATTTTGGACACTTACCGAAAACGTTTTAAGCAATTTCGATGGAACAGTATACGTATTTATTTAGTCGTGTTTGCTGTAATAGAACCTGGTTGAAGTATGCATCCTGTATTTATTAACAGATGACACATGTATTATCCTCTATTATGTTATAAATAAGTATTCCCATCCTATCCTACTGCCCCTACAATCATAGCACTATTTAGAAAGCTGTATGATGTCGACAGATGAAAAGACTTTACGATATAAAGCTTATAAGTTGTATCCTTGGTATGCGCTATCTTTGCTAGGTGCACAGGCAGTATCTTTAGTAAATATATTTTCGCTCCAACAGACTTAGCTCCTCGTGTTGTCAGTGAAAAAATGGTTCAAATGGCTCTGAGCACTATGGGATTTAACTTCTAAGGTCATCAGTCCCCTAGAACTTAGAACTACTTAAACCTAACTAACCTAAGAACATCACACACATCCATGCCCGAGGCAGGATTCGAACCTGCGACCGTAGCTTGTTGTCAGTGCACCTGAGATTGTATGTGTGTGTGATAGATTATTAGAACGATAGTAATATTGACAGTTCACTACATATCTTAGCAGCATGTTACGATGTAATAAGTGTCGTACTCGTCGGATCTTGTGGGTCTCTCACAGTAAAAAGGCTGCATTTTGACGACGGCAAGTACTCATGTCAGATAGTCTTATATTTTGACAGAATGTAAGTTGTGTACATTTCTCACCAGTTTTTATAATTACGCTACTATTTTAATGAAATGTTTGCTTAATTACGTATGTATATCCTGTGCTGCATTTTTGTATTTTTGTTTTGTTTTTAGGTAACTTTTGCAGTGTTATTTGAAAATGGCCCTAAGGCCGAAATTGCAATCGTAAAAATAAATATTTCATACAGTCAACGGTGACTATGATGTCTTTTAAGAAATTTTTACAGTGCTTTATCCTTGGTAATTAGCTTACTGAAATAGATTTTGAAGAAGATAGTTTTTCATACAGACATTTTGTATGGACACAACGCATGGAAAATTTGTCGACACGGCTCTACTCCTTTTCGTTGACGGGAATGGAAACTCACCCCATGAGCACCTTGACCGAACACTATGAATCTGATATCCACTTGACACGTTAGGGCAGCGGTTGGGTTGGGAGCGGTAGGGTGCTGGTACACGTTAAATAACATTTTATTTAATTTTAACAGTAGCCAATTTTTCCCCCTGTATGTTAAGAACATCAAAAAAAGGGAATGCCTGCAAAACTACAAGTGGTCTAGCGGTTCTAGGCGCTCAGTCCGGAACCGCGCGACTGATACGGTCGCAGGTTCGAATCCTGCCTCGGGCATGGATGTGTGTGATCTCCTTAGGTTAGCTAGGTTTAAGTAGTTCTAAGTTCTAGGGACCGATGACCACAGATGTTAAGTCCCATAGTGCTCAGAGCCATTAAAAAAAATTACAAGTTAAACAACCCACTGGCTCAGCTAATAAAATTTCATAGATTAAAACAGAGACCAGTTTCATCACAAAGGAAAGGTCAAGTAGTCACATACAGTGTAAAGCGGAATTGACCAACGGATGTCACCAGTGACGAACCCACCACTACTGAAGGAAGAAGGGAATATTCTGTTGTCATTAGAGAAACAGCAATAGCGGAATGGGCCGGTCATAAGAACTTAGTGACTTCGAACGTGGACCAAATGATACCTGAGTAACAGTTTCAACAGGGTCATCTCAACCTTTCTCAGGCTGCCCAAGTCGACTGTGTATTGTGAAGTGGAAACGTGAAGGATCAACCACAGTTAAACCAACACCACGTACGGTACACGCATTGTGGACTGACGGAGGAAGGTTGTTGTAAAAAAATCGAATGAAATCAGCGGAAGGAATCACTCATGAGTTCCAAACTGCTACTAGCAATGCAGGTATAGCGTCCCCATGGATACTCTTGACAACTAAATATAAAACATTCAAACAATAAGGATTTTTGTTAAAATAAAAGTGAAATATTATTCTGCTAGGAGAAACAGTGACGCCCGAAAACCTCAAACCACACACACACATGAAATCTGTAATTATGTACATTTAGTAAATACACCGAAGCGCCAAAGAAACTGGTATAGGCATGCGTATTCAAATACAGAGACACGTAAACAGGCAGAATACGGCGCTGCTGTCGGCGACGCCTATATAAGACAAAAAGTGTCTGGTGCAGTTGCTGGATCGGTTACTGCTGTTGCAATGGTCGGTTATCAAGATTTAAGTGAGTCTGAACGTGGTGTTATAGTCGATGCACGAGCGATGGGACACAGCATATCCGAGGTAGCGATGAAGTGCGGATTTTCCCTTCTGACCATTTCATGGGTGTACCGTGAATATCAGGAATCCGGTAAAACATCAAATCTCCGACATCGCAGCGGCCGGCAAAAGATCCTGCAAGAACGCGACCAACGACGACTGAGGAGAATCGTTCAACATGACAGAAGTGCAACCCTTCCGCAAACTGCTGCAGATTTCAATGGTGGGCCATCACCTCGTGTCAGCGTGCGAACAATATAACATCATCGATATGGGCTTTCGGAGCCGAAGGCTCACTCGTGTATTGATCACTGCACGGCGCCAAGATTTATGCCTTACCTGGGCCCGTCAACACCGACATTGGACTGTTGATGTCTGGAAATATGTTGCCTGAACGGACAAGTCTCGTTTCAAATTGCATCGAGCGGACGGACTTGTACGGATATGGAGACAACTTCATGAATCCATGGACCCTACGTGTCAGCAGGGGAATGTTCAAGCTGGTGTAGGCTCTGTAATGTTGTGGGGCGTTTGCAGTTGGAGTGATATGGAAGCCCTGATACGTCTAGATACGACTCTGACGGGTGACATGTACGTAGGCATCCTGTCTGGTCACCTGTATCCATTCATGTCCACTGTGCATTGCGACGGACTTGGGCAGTTCCAGCAGGACAATGCGACACCCCACACGTGCTGAATTGCTACAGAGTGGCTCCAGGAACACTGTTCTGAGTTTAAACATTTCCGCTGGCCACCAAACTCCCCAGACATGAACATATTCGGGATGCCTCGCAACGTGTGTTCATAAGAGATCTCGACCCCCTTGTAGTCTTACGGATTTATGGACAGCCCTGCAAGATTCATGGTGTCAGTTCCCTCCAGCACCACTTAAGACATTATTCGAGTCCCTGCCACGTCGTGTTGCGACAGTTCTGCGTGCACACGGTGGCCCTACACGATATTATGCAGGTCTACCAGTTTCTTTCACTCTTCAGTGTATTTCGTTTATGATTGCTGAAGACTATGACAAGAATATGTATAGAAGAAGCCAACATGCTATCATTTAATGTATGTAATCGTGCAATGAGATCGCTCTGGATTCTGTTCCTTTTGCTCACTCTTGCTATTGTTTGGTCTTCTTGTTCGCATGCTATTGATCTAATTAATCGATATGAGTAACAGTGAATTGCTGTACTCAGGTATGTTATTCTGCTTAACTTGCTTCATTCGGAAGCAGAGACATAGCAGTAAATGTGTTTACATTTTTCATTTATAGAAATGTAATTCCCATTTGCCACATTCTGGAGTTTTCATCATTTTTAGCACAGAGACGAACGTAACATCTCTGGTCTCCTTGTTGTCCGCCATTACGGGGAAATTTTAATTTTCAGTAACTGTTTATGAAATAGCGCAGTTTAAAGCGCACAGACATTCCACAGGAGTTCTGACATCTATCACAGATATTTTTCTGAATAAGGTATAGAGGTGATGTGAGTAAAAGGTCCAGAATCGATAGTGGTGGGGCTCAAGGCTTAAGGTAAAATAATGAATTCTCTGCTTATGCTGTTGTAAAAGTGAAAGATGTTGAGCCGTAACAACATTACTGATTCAAGGGGGATATTTTGTGGTGTCTAATTCATACTTATGCGCACATAGGTACAGCCGCATAATGTCACGAGATTGTTATTCTTGCATGAACAACCTTATTATTTGCACTTGTACCGGATTACTTTTAAAGACTTAAGTTCCAATTACTTTCAGTGTATAAAATACTGAGTACAACAGTGGATAGATATTATTTCTGTGGCCTACGTGTAATAAAAAAGTGTACCAATAAGAACTCCCACAATTACTTTCACGTTTATAGATGAGGTATTAAATTTTCTGATCTTAAAGAGTGTGCAACCTTTAAACATTTATAACGCAGACCACGTGCAAAAACATTTTGTGTCTATAACAATAATGATTTATCCTTCCAAAACACACTAAGTAACTAACTAACAGATTGCCTCCAAAAAAGTCCCCGATGATTTTCTGGTTGAAGGCATATGCGACACTCATCGGTGAAGAGAATGTGATGCCAGTCCTGAGCAGTCCATTCGGCATTTTGTTGGACCCATCTGTACCGCACTGCATGGCGTCGTAGTTGCAAAGATGAACCTCTCCATGGACGTCGGGAGTGAAGTTGCCCATCATGCAGCCTATTGCGCAGGGTTTTAGCTGTAACACAACATCCTGTGGCTGCACGAAGGGCCGGCCGCTGTGGCCGAGCGGTTCTAGGCGCTTCAGTCCGGAACCGCGCGACTGTACGTTCGCAGGTTCGAATCCTGCCTCGAGCATGGATGTGTGTGATGTCCTTAGGTTAGTTAGGTTTAAGTAGTTCTACGTTCTAGGGGACTGATGACCTCAGATGTTAAGTCCCATTGTGCTCAGAACAATTTGAACCATTTTGCTGCACGAAAAGCATTAGTCAACATGGTGGCGTTGCTGTCAGTGTTCCTCCAAACCATAATCCGTAGGTAGCGGTCGGCCGCTGCAGTAGTAGCCCTTTGATGACTTAGCGAGGTATGTCATCGACAGTTCCTGTCTCTCTGTATCTTCTCCATGTCCGAATAACATCGCTTTGGTTCACTCCGAGACGCCTGGACACTTCCCTTGTTGAGAGCCCTTCTTGGCACAAAGTAACAATGCGGACGCAATCGAACCGCGGTATTTCTTTACCAATCCATCTTCCCTCCCCACACCTTCTCTTGTGGGTGGCGGAGAGAATGTGAATGCTCCTCAGCAGTGCGGGTTTTTAGGATGCATTGTGGTTAAAAACAATCCCTGAAAATTGAAAGGCCTACAGATGATATTTCTGGAAAAGTAGCTTCGATGTGGCGATAATGATTTCCGTGGAAATTGTGCGTCGTTATTATGCTGGATAGAGACGTTAGTGCTTGTGTGTAATGGTGTGTGTATGATGTTGAGAGGCCTACTGACAGTTTCCTGTTTGGCAGGTGGATGCACCTGGGTTGTAAGAATAAAAGAGGAAATGAGATAGAGGTAGGAGCTGTCACTGAGGGTGAAATAAATTGGCATGTGAAGTGTTGGTCCGAGGATTGGAATAAAAGAACTGGATTTGGCTGTGTGATGTTGGGTACTGCGAGTAGTAGCGTTAGAAGGTACGCGTTCTATAACTAAACAAAGATATCTGCGGGAGAAAGTGAAACGGGACTAGTTCTATGAGAGGGAGGAGCACACCACAGAACTGCAGAAACGCCTTAACAAATCTGTATTTGCAGTTCGAGTGTTAGCTGACATAGGCGACATAAAAATGGGAAAGCGTGCATACTTTGTCTACTTTCATTGCATAATGTCATATGGTATAATATTTTGGGGTAACTCTTCAAGTCAAACTAAAGTTTTCAGAGTCCAAAAGCGTGTAATACGTATTATTTGTGGAGTAAATTCACGGACGTCATGTAGAAACCTCTTCAAAGAACTGGATATACTAGCTACTGCCTCTCAGTATATTTACTCCTTAATGAAATTTGTCCTAAATAATATATCTCTTTTTCCAACAAACAGCTCAGTTCGTACATACAATACCAGGAACAAAAATGATCTGCACAAGGACTTAAAAGCACTTACTTTAGTTCAAAAATGGGTCCACTACACAGGAACACTCATCTTCAATAATTTGCCAGCAAACATAAAAAATTTAATTACAAATAAAGATCAGTTTAAAAGGAGCCTGAAAGACTTACTAGTGGCCAACTCCTTCTACTCCATTGACGAATTTTTTAATAGAAGCAAATGATGTATTGTATATATTCATACTATTAGTGTTGTTATTTCAGCTTTAAAAAAAAAGAAACAAGAAAAAAATTGACATGTTCCACATCCACGAGGATCTCCTCAGTACGGATCTATGGAACGAAAAACTGATCTAATCTAATCTAATCTAGATTGTGGCAGTCGCATTCAGGTGAAGTACGAAAAGGGCAACCAGCGCAATGTGTTGCAGGATACGGGGTTGCTGAGCAATGTGGATAATCTGCAAGACAGTTGTCTCAAAGCGAATCATATCACCAGGGTTAGAGGAGGATTGCTTCGATGGACTGTTGTGTTGTTGTGAACAGTAATTTCCTATTTTTTGGGAGGAGGTTTCGCATTATATTAGGTTGGTGCGTAGATTCGTAGCGTTTTTATTCTTCATGTTGATATTTGCATGTTGTCATTTTTTATTTGTAGTACACAGTCGCTAATTGAGTCTACGTGTTGACCTTTAGAGACTGGAGCTGTGGACGCAAGAAAAGGGAGTGGCAAATGGAGAAATAGGAAAGTTTCCGACATATTCATCTGTTTGAGTTGGACAGATGGGTGACAGTAGCGCAGGCAGCCAGAAACATCTGCGGCGTGCATAGGGTTAATGTGATTGGAAAGAGCAAGGCAAGAAAAGGAGTCTTTCGTTTTATGGAGGACCATTTTGAAGTCAGTGATTCTCCACGTTCAGAAAAACCTTCGCGGTTTGATGAGCATCGCTTAAGTGGCTCCGGAACGCCCTATACTTGCAATGTTAAAATAACGCTTATAAATTACATCTTTCCTCACAAAGTATTTGAGGTAGCAAGTTGAACTTTTTACATATTATTTATTGGAATATGGGCTACAACTTAACACAGGGATTTTACAAAATTTTAGTTCACTTATTAAAGATGATTTTTTTCAATTGTAATGAAAATTCACAACATTTTTTTGCAATTTTTTATTTATATATTCAAAAATATACAGTTTTTTGGAAAAAGGCTGTGTTAAATTATGCAGAAGGTACTGTGTAACATTTACTGAAAATTTGAAACAAATATGTTTGGAAGATTCTTAGAAAACATGTAATTAGTATGAGAAAATAAAAGTTTTGGGAATCGAGCGACAAAGATTGGATTAACTTTTTAGTGCATTCCAGGTCCATAGGATGGATTATCTTCATCCTCTGCAAACTCCTCCTCCAGCTTCCTCTTGTTCCTCCTCCTCTTTACTCTTGCTTGTATTTCTAGACTCTTTACAGCCCTGTCTGCAGCCCGAAGGCGTTCCTTGTCTAAAGCAAGCATCGCTCGTTGTTGTGTTCGTAGATTTTGCTACCATTTTCTTCAGTTGCAGTTACTGCAACACTGTTCCAAAAGGTGGTCATGTATGAACACTTATCACATTTCAGTTGTATTTCACTAGCAAGTCCTACGTGCTTTATTATGAAGAGTTCCAGACCAACTTCACTACAATGAATACATCTTACACAGTTTGAAGAAATTCCTTTGAGAACCGACATATCAAATATTTCATTCACATCCGATTCGCCCATAAAACATTCATAGTTTTCACTCATTGAACCAAGCTTCTTCTGTGAAGTATTTTCTTTCCCACTTTGACTGCTATGGGCAGGTGTACTTGAGAGGTTAGGTTCACTCACTTGGTTATCGTCTTTATTGTTTACAGTAATAACACATACCTTTGGCTTTCCAACATTTCTCCTTTTCTTAAGAGCCTTCAGAGGATTTCTAATAACTTTATTTTTACTCATTATTATACTTCAACAAAACAGAGACTCAAGAAACAGAATTAATTACGAATATTTTCGAGATAACGACAGAGTAAATAAACATGAAACAATCGACAATCACACCAGCGATATATATTGAACCATCACAGGTTAGCCACAACACATACTTTATCTCACATCACTAAAATGTACCTGATGAACACGGACGTTAATAATAACACCATTTGACAGCAGTTTAACAACGCCACAGTGGGTCATGCCCATGTAGAACACATTTCAAAAAAAAATTTAAAAATAGTTGTAGTCTTCGGAATTGAATAAATTATATATCTATTAAAAGGTAATAGTCTGCAGATTCAGAAAACGCAAAAAAGTAAAAATTGAACTTTTCATGATTTTGAGCCTTTCCGGAGCCCCTTAAAGCTTGATGAAGGTCATTTAAATGCACTGATCCACGTGTGTGCCGCACCTCTGCTTCCTCGTCTCCAATTGACTCCTGAATAAGACCGACCATTCCCACCCTGTATCGTTACTGGCGACGAGAAAAGGTGCCTTTACTAAAATACGGAAAAGCAAGGAATGTTTGAGCATGAACAAACCAGCAATTCCTCATACAAAGATCTGCGCGCATCCACAAAAGATAATTTTATGCATCTGGTGGAGCAGTGACGGTGTGCTGTGCGGCGAATTGCTTTCCTCAGGTGCTCCACGATAATACCCACCCACGTTCTGCTAGTCTGATAGGAAAACGCTAGACAGGAGTTGGGTCGGCAAGTTATTCCGCGCGCACCTTATTCACCTGATCTTGCGCCCTCAGTTTTTCACATTTTCCACTGTCTGTGGAGCAACCGTCAACGAACTTCTTTTCACGACCAAAATGCACTCCGAACATGGTTCGACGAGTTCTTCGCCACAAAACCGTGTGATTTCTACAGTTGCGGAATCGAAAAGCTACCCAGCGTCGGCAGACTGTTGTAGAAGTCTGTGTTACGTGTATCTGTTGCGTTTATTAAACTTATGGGAAAGCACTACGAACTTACGCACCAATCCAATAGTCGCAGGAAGAGACTGACAAGGGGAGGCCGCCAATTGTGAAACTCAGATCCGATTCATACTGCGCATAATAAAAGCCCATGGCCAGAGGTGTAATGTGGCAAAGCACCAAGATGCACTTCTCAGCCGTTGTCGAGAAAATCGACAGTTAAACGAAACCGTTGCGGTGAAATACTCTCTACGATTAACAATTTTCTACAGCGTCGTGGCGCAGCGGTAAGCGCTCGGGTTCGTAATCCGAAGGTCGCCGGATCGAATCTCGCGCCATGCAACCTTTTTATTTTTTAGTATTTGTTTTTTGTAATTCAAATATATATATATATATATATATATATTTCACAAATGTTATTAATTGTCTTCATACTGTTAACCACGTATAGTTAACGGAAGACGTAGAAACGATATTCCGAAACGAATGAATACGTATAGCGTAAGCCAAACGATCGAATTAGAATAGAGACCCCACGAACACAAATTTGCAATTCATTAATATATATATATATATATATATATATATATATATATATATATATATATATATATATATATATATATTTGAATTACAAAAAACTAATAATAAAAAAATTGCATGGCGCGAGATTCGATCCGGCGACCTTTGGATTACGAACCCGAGCGCTTACCGCTGCGCCACGACGCTGTAGAAAATTGTTAATCGTACAGAGTATTTCACCGTACCGCTGCGCCACGACGCTGTAGAAAATTGTTAATCGTACAGAGTATTTCACCGTAACGGTTTGTTTTAACTGTCGATTTTCTCGACAACGGCTGAGAAGTGCATCTTGGTGCTTTGCCACATTACACCTCTGGTCATGAGCTTTTATTATGCGCAGTATGAATCGAATCTGAATTTCACAATTGGCGGCCTCCCCTTGTGAGTAGGGTAAATTACAACTATTACATTTCGGTGGAGATTGCAAGGTAGGACACTTTTTTTTAACACGGCAAAGTAAATTCATTCCTGGGTTAGGTTAGTGGTTTTCAAATGTCCTCGGCTCCCCCACCAGCCCCCTTTCTCACACGCGCTGTGCAGTGTGTTCGGAAAATCTCGTTACAAACTTCTGGGATTTGTATTGAGTGGAAAATACCGTTTCCGTGCTACAGCTATTTGAAAACATGTTTGCTAGGTAGGAATGCAACAGGATGGTCATGAAAGGCGGGGGGCGAGGGCGCTTACGTCAGACTGGCTGATGTCAATCGAAATCGGTCCTACCTCTCTAACCTTGTTCGAGCCTCATTCACATGTCTCTGAGCGTCAGAAAAACATGGTTGAGTGCACATTCGCAGAATACACCGACATGATCCTTCCGGTTGGCGAAGCTCACGGTAAAGGAAGAGCTGCTCGTACCCTTTGTCACGATCGTTATCCACAACGCATGACACCATCGCATACCCTTTTCACCACAATTACGCATCGACTTCGAAAAAGAGATACCTTCATCACCAGCAAGCGTGGCTGTGGCGCTCCACGAAGGCGACCGAATACTCGAAGTGGAAGAGGCTGTAGTGCATCATGCTGAAGAGAAGCCGTCAACTAGTACACGAGTAATTTCTTTGGTTATTAATGAGTGCAATTGAAGGCCAAGTGATGTACTTGGTCGCGCCTAATCAATTACTTGTAAAAGTGGTCGCGTTATCAACATGTTTTCAAAGGGTTGTAAACGAAAACGGTACTTTTCCGGACGTGGGTTCCTGTTCCTTTTGTATCGGGAATTTCCGAACACGCTGTATATCGTCCAGTAATGATCGCAAAGAGACAAGATTACACTACGTGCAGAGTGCGCAGAAGTGTGTTAAGCAATTATTCTATCCGTTCTCCGTGCACACGTCAACAGAACGCGAAGGAGCCCTAATAACTGATACTTTGTGAACTACCGTCTCGCATGCACTTCGCTGTGGTTTTGCAGAGTACAGTTGTAGAATCTACATCTACATCTACATTGATACTCTGCAAATCACATTTACGTGCCTGGCATAGGGTTCATCGAACCACCTGCACAATTCTCTATTATTCCAATGTTGTATAGCGCGCGGAAAGAATGAACACCTATATCTTTCCGTACGAGCTCTGATTCCCCTTATTTTATCGTGGTGATCATTCCTCCCTATGTAGGTCGGTGTCAACAAAATATTTTCGCATTCGGAGGAGAAAGTTGGTGATTGGAATTTCGTGAGAAGATTTCGTCGCAACGAAAAACGCATTTGTTTTAATGATTTCCAGCCCAAATTTCGCAATAATACAAAACGTGCGGCCTTTCTTTGAACTTTTTCGATGTACTCCGTCAGTCCTATCTGGTAAGGATCCCATACCGCGCAGCAGTATTCTAAAAGATGACGAACAAGCGTAGTGGAGGCAGTCTCCTTAGTAGGTCTGTTAAATTTTCGAAGTGTCCTGCCAATAAAACGTAGTCTTTGGTTAGCCTTCCCCACAACATTTTCTGTGTGTTCCTTCCAATTTAAGTTGTTCGTAATTGTAATCCTAGGTATTTAGTTGAATTTACCGCTTTTAGATTAGACTGATTTATCGTCTAACCGAAGTTTAACGAGTTCCTTTTAGCACTCATGTGGATGACCTCACACTTTTCGTTATTCAGCGTCAAGTGCCACTTTTCGCACCATTCGGATATTTATTCCATATCGTTTTGCAGTTTTTTTTAATCTTCTGATGACTTTAGTAGTCGATAAACGGCATCGTCATCTGCAAACAACCGAAGACGGCTGCTCAGATTGTCTCCCAAATCGTTTATATACATAAGCAACAGCAAAGGGCCTATAACACTACCTTGGGGAACGCCAGAAATCACTTCTGTTTTACACGATGACTTTCCGTCGATTACTATGAACTGTGACCTCTCTGACATGAAATCACAAATCCAGTCACATAACTGAGACGATATTCCATAAGCACGCAGTTTCAGTACGAGCCGCTTGTGTGGTACAGTGTCAAAAGCCTTCCGGAAGTCCAGAAATACGGAATCGATGTGAAATCCCTTGTCAGTAGCACTCAACAGTTCATGTGAATAAAGAGCTGGTTGTGTTTCACAGGGACGATGTTTTCTAAACCTATGTTGACTGTGTGTGAATAGACAGTTTTCTTCGAGGTAATTCGTAATGTTCGAACACAACATATGTTCCAAAATCCTGCTACATATCGACGTTAACGATATGGGCCTGTAATTTAGGGGTTACTCATACTACTTTTCTTGAATATTGGTGTGACCTGTGCAACTTCCCAGTCTTTGGGTACGGATCTTTCGTCGAGCGAACGGTTGTATATGATTGTTAAGTATGGAGCTAATGCATCAGCATACGCCGAAAGACGACGGGTTTGCCATTCCGTCACATGCCATCACTTGTTTTTAGGTTATGCCTGTGGTGTAATCCAGTGGCACCCACGCAGGCCTTCTCCAAGGGTTGGACAGAAGTACGGAAACACCACAAGAAACGCGTGCCTGAATATGAATGCGGATGCTGGCCAAGCCTGCGGCTTGGGCTGTTGTATTTGACCACGAATGCCAACTGTGCGATGTCACTCAACACGTTTTAATTGTCAGTCGTGGTCAGAAAAGTGCTCTGCGTAGTTGTGGATGCATTGCGTCGCAGCTAAGTGAATTCGAAGTTGGCAAACTGTTGCTGATAGTATGGTGGGTGCTTCCGTAACAAAGGGAAACGAACTGTCTGCTGTCTCAAGAGGCATCAAATATTTATACTGCCTGCAGGGAAAGCGGAAAAACACCATCCGCTAAGCCACAATGAGGACGAAGGTGTGTGTTGAGTGATCATGACAAACGGTCATTGGAGAGGATTGTGGCGAAAAATAAGAGGATAACAGCTGAAAAAGTCACGGCAGAAGTTAACGTTGTAAGTAGGATGTTTAGGTTTTTATGTTGGTAACGCCACGTTGCGCTCTGTATTAAAATCGCTGACTGCGCTGTGTGCAGTCTGTGACTGGTTGGACTCGTTGTTCGAAGTTATTCGCCAGGCTAGTGTTGAGCAGTTGGATGTGAACAGCCCGTAGCGTTGGACAGTTGGAGGTGAGCCGCCAGCAGTGGTGGATGTGGAGAGAGAGATGACGGAGTTCTGAGATATTAATATGAGGGAGCGATCTGGACAGCTGTTCGACAGAAAAAGTAAATTTGTTAAACTGGATGTCACGAATTTATGTATATGTTGTTGTTGTGGTCTTCAGTCCTGAGACTGGTTTGATGCAGCTCTCCATGCTATTCTATCCTGTGCAAGCTGCTTCATCTCCCAGTACCTACTGCACCCTACATCCTTCTGAATCTCCTTAGTGTATTCATTTCTTGGTCTCCCTCTACGATTTTTATCCTCCACGCTGCCCTCCAATAATAAACTGGTGATCCCTTGATGCCTCAGAACATGTCTTACCAACCGATCCCTTCTTCTAGTCAAGTTGTGCCACAAACTCCTCTTCTCCCCAATTCTAGTCAATACCTTTTCATTAGTTATGTAATCTACCCATCTAATCTTCAGCATTCTTCTGTAGCACCAAAAGCTTCTATTCTCTTCTGGTCCCAACTATTTATCGTCCATGTTTCACTTCCATACATGGCTACACTCCATACAAATACTTTCAGAAACGAATTCCTGACACTTAAATCTATACTCGATGTTAACAAATTTCTCTTCTTCAGAAACGCTTTCCTTGCCATTGCCAGTCTACATTTCATATCCTCTCTATTTCAACCATCATCAGTTATTTTTCTCCTCAAACAGCAAAACTCCTTTACTACTTTAAGGGTCTCATTTCCTAATCTAATTCCGGCAGCATCACCTGGTTTAATTCGACTACATTCCATTATCCTCGTTTTGCTTTTCTTATATCCTCCTTTCAAGACACTGTCCATTCCGTTCAACTGCTCTTCCTAAGTCCTTTGCTGTCTGTGACAGAATTACAATGTTATCGGCGAGCCTTAAAGTTTTTATTTCTTCTCCATGGGTTTTAATACCTACTCCGAATTTTTCTTTTGTTTCGTTTACTGCTTGATCAATATACAGATTGAATAACATCGGGGAGAGGCTACAACCCTGTCTCACTCCCTTCCCAACCACTGCTTCCCTTTCATGTCCCTCGACTCTTATAACTGCGATCTGCTTTCTGTACAAATTGTAAATAGCCTTTCGCTCCCTGTGTTTTACCCCTGCCACCTTCAGAATTTGAGAGTATTCCAGTCAACATTGTCAAAAGCTTTCTCTAAGTATATATATATATATATATATATATATATATATATATATATATATATATATATATATATATATATATATATATATATAATGACTTTTGAACACTATTAGGGTAAATACATTGTTTGTTCTCTGTCTAAATCTTTCATTTGCTAACTACATGTCTATCAGTAGTTAGAGCCTTCAGCATTTAGAATCTTTTATTTAGCTGGCAGTATTGGCGTTCGCTGTATTGCAGTAGTTCGAGTAATGAAGATTTTTGCGAGGTAAATGATTCATGAAGGGTACAGGTTATTGTTAGTCAGGGCTGTTTTTTGTAGGGATTATTGAAAGTGAGATTGCGTTGCGCTAAAATATTGTGTGTCAGTTTAGTAAAGATCAGAATAAGCGAAGAGAAAACTGTCTGAGTACGTTCAGTTTTACTCAGCTGTTTCAGTATCAAATAACGTACAAGTTTACCAGCACAGTCATTCTTTTCATTCAGAGGGGAAGTTTCAATGTCTCATTCTCGAACCCTGTCAGCACCAAAACAATACGGACGGAGTTCCGTAACCACGGAATTGCCGGGCGAGGTGGAATTCCTAAACCTCTCATCAATGGTGCGAATGCCCTTAACAGGAAAACACGGTGCCAAAGCCATGGAGCAATGGAAGAGACTCAATTGGCCGGATGAGTCTCATTTCATATTGTTTCCAACACCCGGGCGTGTTTACGTTCCAAAAGTGAAGCATGAGGGGGAGTGCGGCGACGATTTAGGCAAGGTGTACTACTGTTCAAGGAATATGTGACAATTATGGCTGATCGAGTCCATCTCATGACACACTGTATGTTCTGCAATGGCGATGTGTTCCAAGATGAGAGGGACCCTGTTCACACATTCCGAGCCGTCCAGACCTGTTTACATAAACACTGGGATGAACTGTCTCATCTTCCCCGGCCAGCACCGTCACCAGATCTGAATACTATTGAGCCTTTGGGGTCTACTTTGGAGACAGAAATTAGTGGTCCCTATTCACCTCTATTATCGTTACCTGAACTTAGCGCTATTTTGCAAGAAGAAGGGTACAAGAGTCACTTGAAAACTTGTATTTGCCCATTCTGAGACGAGTTGAAGCTGTTTTGAACGTCGACGGGTTTCCTGCACCTGACTAGGCACTGTAATGTGTAGTGTTTCTAGTGTTTCCATATTTTTGTCCAACCTCTGCACTTACCAGTAATACTGGAGCAGTGACGCCAGCGGCGCAATGCCAGGCCCGATCATGCAGCGAAGCCACAAAACAGCGCGTGCATCTAGCTCGCTGTACCACAAAGAGGGGAGGTGCTACAAGTTACCTCGACAGGAGGAAGAGAAACGGTCGCAGGTCAGCAAGCTCAGGCGCATCTCCGCACGAACCCAATGCTTAGTGCCGGGTTTCGAGAGGAGTTGTCGCCTCAGATGGTGTAAGGTGACCATGTACTCGGAAACTTCGGACGTCACCTTCCTTTTTCATTATCGCATAAATGATTAAAATTCTTTACGCAGGGTGATTTAAAAGTAACTGTACATACTTCGTTGATGTAACATATGCCTCAAAATAAGCGTAAGTGTTAAATAAAGTATTGTCCGAAATTGTTTTATTTCTGAGTTACTCAATATAGTAGTGCGACACAAACAACAACAATTAAAACTTTAATTCCGCCAGTACCCCGTCTCCTACCTTCCAAACTTCACAGAAGCCTTCCTGCATACCTTACAGAACTAGCACTCCTGGAAGAAAGGATATTGCGGAGACATGGCTTAGCCACAGCCTGGGGGATGTTTCCAGAATGAGATTTTCACTCTGCAGCGGAGTGTGCGCTGATATGAAACTTCCTGGCAGATTAAAACTGTGTGCCGGACTGAGACTCGAACTCGGGACCTTTGCCTTTCGCGGGCAAGTGCTCTACCAACTGAGCTACCCAAGCAACACTCACGACCCGCGAAAGGCGAAGGTCCCGCGTTCGAGTCTCGGTCCGGCACACAGTTTTAATCTGCCAGGAAGTTTCATATCAGCGCACACTCCGCTGCAGAGTGAAAATCTCATACTGGGAACAAAAATTAATTCTTATCAGAAAACAACGACATTATAAGGGACTCAAAATTCAACACAACTGCATACTTTACGTTTACCCCTGAGCATGTTCAAAATGATATTCACATACACGAAGATAGTGACGTCCTCGACGTCTTACCGCTCTAGGCTCCGTTCATCGCATTCTACACAGCTTACAGCTATTTTCAATTCTTTGCTGTAGTTGTGCTACATTCTCAGATGGAACACTATACACCAGTCACCATACAAGATCTCCTTGAGGCGGCCCCAAAGCAGAAGTCCAGAGGGTTATTATCCAGAGATCTGGTGGGCCAACCAACTGGTCCTGCACGATCTATAAAGTTACCAGGATGAGGAACGCTGAGATACTCTCTTGCCTCCCAACTGAAATGTGCAACGGCACTGTCTCATAAACCGTAAGTAAGTTCGTGTAGCGAGTGGGACATCATGGAGCAGACCAATTCATGTTCCAAAACTGTTGATACACTCTGCCACTCAGGCGCTGTGGAATAACATGCGGTCGGAGTAACTGATTGTTCACAATACCACACCAGACGTGCCGCGAAGCGATTTTGATATCCTCGTCTGTAATTACGCGAGGAATTCCGCACGACCACGCATGGATGTATTGAGCTTGACGATACCCGCATGGGTAAAGAGGCTCTCATCCATAAACACTACCCGATGACCTGACAGTGGATCAGCAGCATGGGGCTCGAGTAAACATAGGCAGAAATCGTGACGTCTAGGGTAGTCTACGGCTGTCAGCTTCCGCAACATCTGCAGGGGAAATGCGTGGAATTGCTACCTCCGGAGCAGTTGGCGGCTGCTAATGGTCGGATGTTGATGTACTATTTCCATGATGTTCTCAGCACTCATACCATCCATTTTAGGCTGACCTAATCCGTTACATACCGATCCACAGCTGTGAAAGTCTCATGATTTGGTATTCTTCTGTTTGGAAACATTTCCGTATACCGTCGTCTTGGTGTTCGTGCAGCGTCTTTTCCTGTTCCGTAAAGGAGGTACATGTCCGCGTATTCATCGTTTGAGTAGGCCATCGTACCGTACACAACGACTGCAGTCTATGGGCCGGCCGGTGTGGCCGAGCGGTTCTAGGTGCTTCAGTCTGGAACCGCGCGACCGCTACAGTCGCAGGTTAGAATCCTGCCTCAGGCATGGATGTGTGTGATGTCCTTAGGTTAGTTACGTTTACGTAGTTCTAAGATCTAGGGGACTGATGACCTCAGATGTTAAGTCCCATAGTGCTCAGAACCATTTGAACCATTTATTCTTTTCCGATTCCGCGCACAACCTCTTCATTCGTTACCCCATCAGGGCAACCAATTTTAGATATACGTCTGAAGCATCACCTGTCAAATGCTTCGATTCTCTTCTGTTCTGACTTTGCCACAGTCCATGTTTCAGCATCATATAATGCTGTACTCCAAGCGTACATTCTCAGAAATTTCTTCCTCAAATTATGGCCTACGTCTGACTCTACTACAATTCTACTGGGTAGGAATACCGTACTTTCTAGTGCTGGTTAGCTTTTGATGTCCTCCTTGCTCTATCCCTCATTGGTTATTTTGCTGCTAGGTTGTACAATTTCCTAAATTCATCTACTGCTTGACCACCAATCCTGATGTTAAGTTTCTCGCTCATTTCATTTCTGCTACTTCTCGTCGCTTTCGGCTTTCTTCGATTCCATCTCAATCCACATTCTGTGACATTCCGTGACACTCCACCATGAGTCAAACAAACCTTTCATGCTGCCTTTGCTACGGTCGCAGGTTCGAATCCTATCTCGGGCATGGATGTATGTGATGTCCTTAGGTCAGTTAGGTTTAAGCAGTTCTATGTTCTAGGGGACTGATGACCTCAGATGCTAAGTCCCATAGTGCTCTGAGCCATTTGAACCATTTTTGCAGTCTATGAACTATCGACAGAATGATTATAAGTAGTACGACTGGTGCCGCTACACTACAACAGCGCCATAGAGTGTAACAGGTCACACCGGAGTCTATTGAACAAAGGCATTTTGTGCCAGAATCAGCGGAGCAGCGTGAAGACGTGTACAAAGCAACAGCAGTCAGTCGATATGCAGGCGAACACGACACGCTAAAAACCTGTACTGGACCATGATGTCATGCCTACCACAAATGACAAAACTTTTTTCAGACAAAACTTTACTTAACATTGAACTCTTCTTAGGATCCATACGTTACCCGCAAAACGTGTGTACAATTACTTTTGAATCACCTTGTATAAATAAGCTTGCTCCTGAACTTAGTGCCCTTTTGATGCAGCCGTTTATTATAAAAGTACCGTAAGGAAAACAAATTTTCCAGAGTATTACGCTCACGTGAAAGGTGTGAGATTTGTTGCTTTGCTACTGTCGACGTCTGCGGGCTCTTCACGCGACTACTGCTTACGACGCTGGTGGACGCAGCCAAGCGAAGCGACGCCAACTTAGTGTGGGTCAAACGGTGGTAGTGTTGAAGGGGTCGACGAATGACGTTGTGGGAGTGTGTGCGAAACATTGAGAAAAGAAAATTTGGGACAGAATATCGAGGGTGCAAGAAGACGCAATTACGGCAAGTAAAATAATGAAACAGTTGTATTTGCCAATGTGTCTGACTTGATTAACCCAAGTGATGTATCAGAACTAGCTTTACGTATTAACATTTGAAGTGAAAATTAGTAATTTGTAACTGGAAAACGAATAATTGTGGGCGTCTTCTTTCATTTAACCATTTTCCCACAAGGAGCGACAATTCAACTGGGGTTCGTCTCCATCTTGAAGGTGAAACATTGCACATTATTGGCATGCTCTGGAAACCTTATCTTTAAGTGTAGAAGGCGAATCAAGACACATTTAGTCAAATCAGATGAACCAAAAATTAAAATCGTTGCGGAAATAAAACTGTGAATTACAGGGTCATAAACATCAAGGAACAGGCCTTATACGACAGAACCAAGATTCAAAAGTAGTGCACTTAATTAACTATGTTACTGACAGTTAACTGTCCATGAGATTGATGTCGTTATAGTGCCAACTGACTTTGCAGCAGTTGTTTTACACTGGTTTGAATAGAAATATAGGGTGTGCATCAGTTGAACTTTGTACTAACAACTTCAAAAATATACAGGTGCCACCGATGTGATGAAAATGTGAACGCCACGGGAGAAAACTTTATCTGACACCCAAGTGCAAGGAAAACTTATCAAACGGTATAGAAGGGAAACACGATCCCTATCAATCATTTGGACTTGGCACACTTCCTTTGCGGAAACGGGTACTGGACTTCATAAACAGGGGACGGGTCGTCCATCTGTTTAAGACGCCAAAGTTATGACAGACGAGACAGAGGAAATCGCTGCTTATTGTGGCCAAAGGAAAGGAAATGCCACGATCGACAGTGCACAAAATCTTACCTCAGAATCCATGTCTTTATTTCTAGTTCTTCAGTAACTAAAGCCGATGGACAAACCTCGGTACAGTCTGTAGTGGATATGCTTACCGAGACTGACGCTAACAGTAACTCTTTGGAAAATGATTTTTTGAGATAGACCTGTACATCTTTATCTGTATTTCACCTTAACGAGGTGTGGCAGAGAGTAATTCTGGTACTAGCATCATTTTCCCCATTTCCTGATCTACTCGAGAAGTCGTGTGGGAAGGGCGACCGTTGATAACTTTCTTTATGAGCTCTAATTTCTCTAATTTTTTCGTCGCTGTCTCCTCTTCTTCGAACGTACGCTCTCGGAATTTCAACAGTAACACACTACGTGATACACGCCTCTCCCTTAGCGACTGTCACTGGAGTTTTCTGGACATCTTCATAAACCTCTCAAGCCTGCTAAACTATTAAAGCGACGAAACGCGCCGCTCTTCATTCGATCTCTGTGTCTTCTCTTGATCAGACTTCGCACTGATAAGTAATACTCAAATTTAATCGAGCGAGTCTTTTATAAGCCAAAGAGTGGATGACTTATATTTCTTTAAGATTCTTACAACTGAAACGCTGATTCGTATTCGGGGTAGCAACATGTAAGTTTCAATCTGTTATTCAGTATTATGCCTTTCCATCTATACAGGCTCTATTTTAGTTCTTGGTTCCCCAATCGTCACTGTTTTGCGGCGCTTCTTATATTTTTCACGGCAACTAGTCCGACCGCAGATAGAATTTTAGCTAAGATAGTTCTTGTTAGTACCTACTTCCTTATGCTTGTAAGCATTTGTAATAAAAATTCGCCGGCCGGAGTGACCGAGCGGTTCTAGGCGCTACAGTCTGGAACCACGCGACCGCTACGGTCGCAGGTTCGAATCTTGCCTCGGGCATGGATGTGTGTGATGTCCTTAGGATAGTTAGGTTTAAGTAGTTCTAAGTTCTACGGGACTGATGACCTCAGAAGTTAAGTCCCATAGTGCTCAGAGCCATTTGAACCATTTGAATAAAAATTCGTAGTGTCATTTGTTTTTTGTTTTCATTAATATTGCACCTGACGATGGGGGTCCATTAGCGCAAAACCGGTCGTGATATTGGAAAATTAAAAGCCGCTTACAATCGAAATGGTTTATATCTATATTTAGTGGTTTATATGTAAACACCACAAATGATTTTTTTTCGTGTTTTTACGTACCGTGAAGGGAATGCGCAGTATGTGATTGGCTATGTACAGTATTTCATGTATCGAGCAGCTTCCATTCCGCTGCTGTCCAGTCCCACAGATAATCTCTGGTTAGTTAATGTCTGCAAACTTGTGCGCCTGAAACTGACTAGAGAGGGAAACAAAGGTTGTCTTAGGTAGTCTGTGCTGTAATGTCAAATATGTTAGCTTTTCCAAAGGAGTCTCCTAATTTTTTTCTTACCCATGAATCAGAGCGTTTCTCACTTTGTGACATTGGTAGCTCTCTCTAGAACATTCGAGCAAATTCTCTTCTTGACAGATCAGTGCCCTTCCCGCTTCTTTAACAGTTGGTGTTTGGGGCCCCAAATCCTGTGAAGAAATTTTTAAAAAAACGTCATAACACGAGGGATCCTGGCGCTAAAATGGTAAGACCTGTTGTTCCTCTGGAACAGAGATTAAGGTGTTATAATTCTCTTAGTGCGGTCAAGTGTTCCGTAATAGGAGAATTTCGTTGTAGAGAATCGATGAAATTAATTTACGAGAGAAACATGTGGATAAACTGTTGGCTTTTTTCCCGGTTGAGGTGGCCGTGTGCAGTTAGCAGTGTATTATGTTAATTCTGCTAGAAGTACCATTTCGATTGGATTCATTTTCAGTGTCTCTGAATAATCTTAAATTCGTGCCTGTGGACCACTTGTGGCACATTCATTACATAAATTACATGAATTTGCCACACCAACACATTGCTCTCAGCAGCCAATTGAATGTAAAAGCTACTACTGTGCGATTTAACTTGTGCATCATGGGAGTGTATTTTATATCTGAAGCACCGTTACACGTGCAGTTTCACTGCCACATATCGAAGCTTCGGAACTCGTGGGCTCCTCTGTCCACTCATGTAGTTCCTATGCTAGGGGAATATAACGTCTCATGCCTGTTTTGAGTCGTGTGTGAATCAGACAAAATATTAATGCAAGATTGTCTTCCGCTTCCCCCTTATCTGACCACCGTCTTCCTCGTCCTCTCATAAGCTTGTTCCTCCTTTGCAATTAATTTCCTTCCAGTAATTTGTCTCAATGAGGGACTGTGATCTTATTATGTGTTACATTGTTCATACAAAGTGTTATGTCGTGCCCAACAATAAATTTCGCCAATTCATAAAATCCTTTTGGCAAGAACAGTTCTACCTCTAGTCACTTCATCTCCGCCTTCAAACAGTGGCTCCTCATGAAAAGACTAACAGAAGAGGTTGTAAAACGGTTTTATGTTCAGATAATCCAAACCATCCCCATGTGTAGTCAGTTTCGATCAAAGGGAGCATTTCCGTTCCGCTTAATTCAGATCAGGGTTCCTTGATAATTTAAAACTCCAACGGCCTGCAGTAATATTCAGAAAACTAGCTACCACTCATTTTTCAAAAATAACTGACCGTTTACTCAATGAATCTCAGCCTGGTTTTATGTGGTCGTTGCACTTTAGGTCGCTCCGGAAGGTCTGTGCTGCGTATTTTACGGTTGTTACTACTACCAGTTACCTATCGTCAATACCTTAGTCGAACAATAATGGCTCTTGAAATTTTAAACATTGTTATAGGCTGAAGTCCAGCAACCGTACGTTAACGTAATTACAGAATGTACGTACAGCCACCTCGGCTGCATAAAATTGTTGACAAATTGACCATGGTTTCGACAGCTGTAAGGTGGTCTTCATTAGAATAAAAATTACATAGGATTACCTAGAAAATATAATGACGTGGCTCAGTAATACAATATAATTAATAGGATTAATACTGTACAAGCAGTCTACTTAACATGTAATCACACATAGGTGAAAAACATCTGAGCAAAAAAGCTCTTGTCAAATTGAAATAATCGCAAGAATAAAAATTAAACTGTAAAAATGTAATATGTTTGTCAATTTAAACAAAATGTTCCAGCGAAATACAATGGCAGTCACAAGGTCGCCTAGAGCCAAACAAGCCAAACAACTGCATCAAACCGCCGCTACTGTCAGACTAGACGGCTAACAGGCAAAGGCAGCCACGAGTTGGACACGAAAACAGATTCGCACCATCTAGCAAGAAGTGATGGAATTACAGACAAGAGCAACTGAGGCACTGTATAGACAATTTAACATTACAGGCAATAACAGGAATCAGTGCATGAAAATTACAGCACACCGTAACGGTCTTATTTTTTAAATGAAATATAGCTCAAATGTACATAAAAAGTGTGCAACTGGAAAGGAAAACGACGTTTAAGAGTCTACATTGAGGAGAGTATCGCCATTCAGACCATTTTTAATTAGCGGCTCTATACCTTGAAAAATGTTTTTGTTGTGTAATTGCAGCTGTTTGTTTAGAATGAGACCGTCTCTCAGAGATAGGTGTTTAAAAATCTCTAGCTCTTCTAGGATGTTAAGCTTCAAACCTTTTTTCTCCGAGTGCGAGATCTGGACGTCTTTTACATCTTTACGATTATGCCCTGTGATTAACAAATGGTCAGCGAAATTTGAACTGTGAACATTGGTTTCTTTTTTGCCGAGAAGGTGTTCCTTGAATCTTGTCGCAATAACTCGATCTGTTTGGCCTATGTAATAGGCAGGACAATTGCCGCAAATAATTTTATAGACACCAGAATTGTGCAGAGGAGAATGCGAAGGTTTCAAGTTATGTATGATATTACTTTTTAAAGAATTATTCGTGGAGAAGGCTACTCTACAGTTATATTTATTTTGATGTAAACACTGTAGTCTGTAAGAAATTGGACCCAGAAATGGTATGGAGAAAATTATTTTTCTTTTCATTAGGTTCGTCATTAGAAAGGCCTAGGGTAGTGATTCTCTTATTGGTTTTCCTACTAAAAATATTATCTACTTTAGAAGGATCGTAGCCATTATTGGCAGCCACAGTTTTAATCAGATTGATTTCAGAATCGAGATTTTCAGAATAAAGGGGTGTGGAAATGGCTCTGTGAGTAGCTGAATGAAAGAAGGCCATCATATGAGAATGCGGGTGTACTGACGTGAGTGGAATAGTTTGATCAGAAGTCGTTTCTTTGCGGAAGATATTGAAGCTCACATCATCGACGTATCTAGCGCATGAAAGAATGCCTACAGCTGACGCTGAAAAATTACTGAAAAATTTTATTTCTAAAGAATTAATGAACACATCTGCAAGGATTCCTGCTAAGGTGTTCCTCTTTGAAACGCCGTCTAATTGCTGATATATTTTCCAATTAAATTCAAAATAATTGTATTTTACTATAATACGAAGTAAGTTCATAAAGTCGGTGATTTGTCCATCAGATAAATATTTTTTGAAAGAACGTAAATTATTTTCTACTATGCCGAAGGCTTCGAGTACCCGCACATTTGTGTAAAGATTTTTAATGTCAAATGAAATTAATTTCGTATTTCTATCACAGTGAACGTCTTTAATTTTACTAACTAAATCTTGACTATTAGAAACAGAAAAATTGCTATGGAAAACGAAAGATTTTTTCAATATATCTTGCAAGAATTTGGCTAAGTTGTGATATCCACTGTTCGTACTATTGGAAATTGGGCGGATCGGATGGCCTTTTTTTTATGGACTTTAAACTAAGCTCGTAACTTAGGCGGTAGCGGATTCATGTTCATTAACTGCTTTTTATGGAAAGGTTTAAGAACAGCTTTGGCATCGATAATAGTGGTTCTGACTTCTTTCTGCAAAGTTGGTGTGGGGTCCTAACGTAGCTTGGAAATAACGTTTCCCTGAAAGAACTGTAGAGGTTTTGCAACATATTCTTGTTTGCTAGCAATGACAATGGTATTACCCTTATCTGTCTTCGTTACCAAAGCGTCTTCTTCTACAAGCTTGGTATTTATAGTTTTAATTAGTTTGTTACCAGAATAACAATATTACGAGAATTGTTTAGGTTTTTGCTGACAATATTGCACACATCACGTGCTACTCTAATCTGACGGGAACTGTCTATTTTTACACTGTCTAGGCCTGATTTTAAATCAACAAGATACCTGGATACCTGAGGCATGACATTATACTTTAAGCCTTTCTCCAGTAGCGACATCTCAGCTTTTGTAAAATTAATGTCAGTCTTATTTTGCAAAAACTGAGATGTCGCTACGGAATTTTATATATGCCAGGCTTCCTAAGCCCAGAATCATCTTTCACAGAGCCGAGTAGTGCCCTAATCTTGGAAGGTGGACGGAGCACACCCTTGATGTTAAACTCCTCAAAATTCTTCCAATCTTAAACAATATGCCGCGAACTGCCACGTAACAATGTCGGCGCTGTACATGATAAGGACCTGGTGTGGATAAATATTTGAGCACTACGATAGACAAGTTATGTCGGAGATGATGTGATGGTGGTCTGATATTTTTTTCTGGCGTTGTGATGTATGTTTTTCTGTTACACGTGTCTCGGTCATGTAAAAATTATCGATTTCATCTTGTAGTTCTCTGCCTTTCGCTACCAGGAATCGGGTAGCAATTTTGCAACGAACTGAGAATTATGGCAAGTCGTACACGAAAACGGCTTTAGATTTCCGCCTGTTTCAAGCTCTGCAAAAAGAAATTACGCGAAATATCATAAGCAGAGTCTATTGGATTGAGAGGCCGGCAAGATCAGAGTCGGCAGAAAATATTCCTGAACTCTCGGTTACGACTCACACGTTGATAAATGAAAGAGCTTGGTAGAGACGCGGCAGTGTGTGGGATTTCAGTTTCCAATTAGTGGATTAGCAGAATGGACGTGACGTGAAACACCGCCCGTTCATTAGCACAGCGACTCATTCGCCGGCCCCCACCCTTGCTCCTTCCCCCCTTCCCGCGTCACCACCCCTCCCCCCTACACCCCCACCCATGCTGTCGGCGTACGGCGTGTATCGACTCCATCCTTCGTGTATGTGTGTGTGTGTGTGTGTGTGTGTGTGTGTGTGTGTGTTTTCGCGTCGCTGATTGAAAGGATAGTGTTACGTGCAGAACATTGCACCACGACCCCACTTGGTGAACATCCACTTAAAGCTTGTATATCTTTCACGAAGGGGCTTTACGAAATGAGATACGCTGCTAGCACTGAAGATTTCACAGCGTTGTTTTTTAGGCGGCTGCGTAAGTGAATAGACCGTTTCGAACGGTAACGCTAATTAATCTGCCGTCCCATGAACTTCAAGCGGTTGTGGTGTGAAGAAGGTGCGCTTAACAGATTCGTGAATGACACGTGTAGATACTAGATAGTATCAGAAATTACAAACTTATGAGACAGTTTTGTCACGAAAAATTCTTACAAACAATTTAGCTGAAAAAGCATAAGTCCGCACCTTCCATTTGCGCAGCAGAGAGGCAAAAAGAGAAATTTATGTAACAGTAGCAACCTGTCTCAGATTCGCACAGGTAGCACCAAGTGTCTATGGCAGGACGAGCTGTTTATAAAATGTACTGAGGAGCGAGATAATGCATGACGCTCTCGATCAGGGCTATGGCACACCTGGATTTCAGAAGGACTTTCACTGGATTCTTGAATGCACATCGTCTTCAGTCCTTTAACTGTTCTAGCCTTTGAAAAGGAGTCGACCATTTTCTAGGCATTTTTATTCACAGACAAAACGAAATCAAAATGTAATAAGTTGGCGCCTAGATCACAAAACCAACACAACAAATTCGTTTCTCCTAGCGAAGTAGTCAAATACAGATGAAACCTATCGGAAGAAGCAAAGCGATTTCGTTAAGCTTTTAATTCAGAAAGCGAAATCGGTATATCCATACATCCTAGCCAAGTAAATTGTGCTAGTTTATCATAAAGATAAGATTTCGGCACTTAGTTCTATCACTGACGTGAACTTCCGAAAATATTTCTGTCACTGAGGTAAAAAAACTAACAGTACCGTCTATCGGTTCTTTGGTGTTCTATGAAACTAACTGCGACTTCTATTGGTTCTTTAATGTACTATGCCATTATGATCAAGTCACAGAGGTAAACATCAGAACTGCTAAACTGAGTAGACTCCTAAAACTTTAAATTAATATACTTGCTTTTTCCATAACGTAATTTTGATAAAATAAAGTCTATATGATGGCCCAAGATACGCTCAGGTTACTCGTGAAACCCCCATGAAAATTCGTCTAGTAGTTTTGGAGATTAGCGTTTTCAAACAGACACACAGACGATGTTTTTAAAACCAGTCTTATTCTATTCTGCTGCAATCAGATTTTGGCAAATATTTTCAATGTTCAGACCTGCCGGTTTTACATTTTTACTATTAGTATACACATAGATATAGATGGAATGGATATAACTTTTCAAAACGTACTAATCTGAAATATTAGGGAGTGAAACTTGACCGCACCCTTACGAATATGCAACACTGTGAGAGGGGAAAAAAAGGAATTATGCACATATTACAAAAGCTGTCCAAAAGTAGATGGGGACCATAACCCACAGTTCTTTGTACATGTACTTGACTTTGTGTTTTTTCACACTCCAGTATGTATCCTCAGTCCGGAGAAACACTGCTCATGAAAAATAAGCAGATGTAGTCCTGAATGAGAAAGGATGTATCAGTACAGTATGTTTTCGTCATACCTGAGGAAAATCTACCAACTTATGACTGTAGCTTGTCCAGAAGGAAGGAGAACGGCTGCAGAGATCGAAAAAGGAAAGCAAGAGGCAGATCTTATACACAATATATTTGGACACATTCCTCAGCCTCTGACATCAACCCCAGAATCATCCGATAGACGCTGAGTAACACTGCGGCGGAACTTGTCTCCAATAGATCCACATAATAATCCAAAGCAGGAATTTTTCTGTACGTTTCGAACTCCGAGGCAACGGCCTTGCTGCAGTGGATACACCGGTTCCCGTGAGATCACCGAAGTTACGCGCTGTCGGGCGTGGTCAGCACTTGGATGGGTGACCATCGAGGCCGCCATGCGCTGTTGCCATTTTTCGGGGTGCACTCAGCCTCCTGATGCCAATTGAGGAGCTACTCGACCGATTAGTAGCGGCTTCGGACAAGAATACCATCATAACGACCGGGAGAGCGGTGTGCTAACTCCACGCCCCTCCTATCCGCATTCTCCTCTGAGGATGACGCGGCGGTCGGATGGTACCGGTAGGCCACTCGTGGCCTGAAGATGGAGTGCTTTTTTCGAACTCCGGTATACCATTTGGAAAGTGTTGAATCACCTACGGACTGGTGTATCCCCTTGTAAAGAAAATTATCACGAAATGGGGCTACACTACTGAACGCTGTGAATGTGGCGAACTGCAAGATCCATCCTACCTGCAAATCCACCGAAAGTTGGATAAAGTGTGCACGTTAGAGCAGCAGACGACAAGGCTATTCAGGCTGCGAATTTATGATTTTGGAATGTGAATTCCTGGAAAGGACTCCATTTCATTCCAATATGACATATTATAGTACGAGAGCTTTCAATAAGTAACGCAATACGTTTATTACTAACCACTCTTTCGGCTACGAAACCCTATGTATTAAACATGATCTCCGTTCAGTGTGACGGCCTTCCGACACTGTACTGGGAGGATCTTGTACGCCCGCATGGTACCATTCTACTGGTCGATGTCGGAGCCATCGTCTTGCTGCGCCAGTAGCCTCCGCGTCATCCACAACATACTGCGTCCCGGGGAGTGCAGTCTTCATTAGGTCGGGAGGTGCTAACTCCGTGGTGTAGAATGGATGAGGAAGAAAAGTCCAGTGAAGTTTTGTGGGCTCCTCTCGGGTGTGCAGACTTGTGTGAGGTCTTGCGTTGTCATGGAAAGGGAGAAGTTCGTTTACATTTTTGTGGGAAAAAACGCGCTGAAGTCGTTTCTTCAGTTTCCTGAGTGTAGCACAATACGCTTCAGAGATGATAATTGCATGATGAGGGAGGATATCAAAGGCCGCTGGACCTTTTGGGATACCAGTTCGATTTTACGCAGAGTACGCGCCCCACTTCCTGCAGCGGTGTACCGCAGGTCTCTAGAAGAGCGTAGCATTTTAAAAGATTGGAAAAGGGCACAGGTAATCCCCGTTTTCAAGAAGGGACGTCGAACAGATGTGCAGAACTATGGACCTATATCTATAACGTCGATCAGTTGTAGAATTTTGGCCGGCCCGTGTGGCCGAGTGGCTCTAGACGCTTCAGACTGGAACCGTGCGACCGCTACGGTCGCAGGTTCGAATCCTGCCTCGGGCATGGATGTGTGTGATGTCCTTAGGTTAGTTCGGTTTAAGTAGTTCCAAGGTCTAGTGGACAGATGACCTCAGATGTTATGTCCCATAGTGCTCAGAACCATTTGAACCTTTCCCTTAACCGCATTCCAGTCCCTTTCTTTATCTCTTCAACTTGCGACGCCGGCATAAATACCTGAACTATTGTTGTTGGTGTTGATTTGCTGTCGATTCTGACGAAAACAATCCTATCAGTGAACTGTTCACAGTAACACGTGCTCTGTCCTACCTTCCTATTCATATCGAATCCTACTCCCATTATACCATTTTGAAATTCACTCAGTTTAATAATAAAGGAAAAAAGGGGAGAGCTCAAGAAAAGAGTAAACAGCAAGGAACCAGCAAAGGATGGACGACGAAATGCGAGTAAACAACTCTCTAGTCTGCTTGTGAGACATTGGAGGCGAGCGGCGGTCATATTAATTCAGGCGAGTAGTTGCCCAGATGCAGGGAACAGAGTCTCACGACCAATTACTGCAGATGCGTCACTCTTATCCTTGGGATAAGCGTCTCGGCGCATTTTTATCTCTACCCATTCTGTTCCGGAGAATTATGGAAAACACCGTTTAACGTGTAGAAATTCCATATTCCGATCTTCATAGCGCCTAAATACAGAGATTGGAAAAGGATATGTAAGCACGGCGAGAAATGCATGCTTGAACATAAATGCAGATAAATAAGTCAATCATCTGAACATAAATACAAATGCTGTTCAAGCATACTGGCCGCGCTACTGTATCTGACCACAGACAGCACCTGTGCAATGTCCTCAATAGATTGCAAGTGTCAGTCTTGGTCAGATCAGTCTTCTGTGTAGTTACGAGTGCATTATGTGGGAGCTAAGTGAATTCAAAAAGGGGGAAATTGTTGGTGCTCGAATAGTGGGTGTTTCTGTACCCCACATAGCCCAACTGGAAAGAGGCACTTTATTTATCTATTTCTGAGTCATAAGTCTTCTTGACTCGTTTCATACGGTCCGTCACGAATTCCTCTCCTGTGCCAGCCTCTTCATCTCAGGGTAGCGCTTGCAACTTACGTCCTTAGTTATTTGCTGGATGTCTTCCATTCGGAAGGACGACGGTTCAATCCCGCGTCTGGCCATCCTGATTTAGGTTTTCCGTGAATTCCCTAAATCACTCCAGGCAAATGCCGGGATGGTTCCTTTGAAAGGGCACGGCCGACTTCCTTCCCCGTCCTTCCCTAATCCGATGAGACCGATGACCTTGCTGTTTGGTCTCTTCCCCTAAACAATCCAATCCATTACCATTTACAGCCCCCTCTGGTACCATGGAAGTTATTCCAATACGTCTTAACACATGTCCTATCATCCTATTCCCTTCAATTTGTCAGTGTTTTGGATTTATTCCTTTCCGATTCCGCGCACAACCTCTTCATTCATTACCTCATCATGCCAACCTATTTTAGACATTCGTCTGAAGCATCACCTGTCAAATGCTTTGATTCTCTTCTGTTCCGGCTTTTCCCACAGTCCATGTTTCACCAATCATACAATGCTGTGCTCCAGACGTACATTCTCAGAAATTTCTTCCTCAAATTAAGGCCTACGTCTGATTCTAGTAGACTTCTCTTGCCCAGGAATACCCTTTTTTCTAGTGCTGCTCTGCTTTTGATGTCCTCCTTGCTCCTTCCGAC
This sequence comes from Schistocerca piceifrons, assembly GCF_021461385.2. Taxonomy (NCBI): domain Eukaryota; kingdom Metazoa; phylum Arthropoda; class Insecta; order Orthoptera; family Acrididae; genus Schistocerca; species Schistocerca piceifrons. The sequence continues at coordinate 481,220,358 of NC_060143.1, read as the reverse complement.
ATTGGTTAATTTGCTGCCTAGATTGTACAATTCCCTAAATTCATCTACTGCTTGACCACCAATCCTGATGTTAATTTTCTCGCTGATTTCATTTCTGCTACTTCTCATCACTTCCTTCTTCGATTCACTCTCAATCCACATCCTGTACTCATTGGACTGTTCATTCCATTCGCCAGATAATGTAATTCTTCTTCACTTTCACTGAGGATAGCGATATCAGCGAATCATACCACTGTTGTCCCTTCACCTTGAATTCTAATCGCACCCTTGTACATTTCTTTTATTTCCATCATTGCTTCTTCGATGTATGGATAAACAGTAGGGGCGAGACACTAAATCTCTGTCTTACACCCTTTTTAATCCGAGCACTTCGTCGTTGGTCTCCCACTCTTATTATTCCCTCTTGGCTCTCGTACATGTTGTACATTACCCGTCTCTCCCTATAGTTTATCCCTATTTTCCTAAGAATTTTGAACATCTTGCACCATTTGACGTTGTCGAACGCTTTTTCAATGTCATGTCTTGATTATTCTTTAGTCTTGATCTCATTATCAGTCCAACGTCAGATTTGTCTCTCTGGTGGCTTTACCTGTCCTAAAGCCGAAGTGATCGTCACGTTACACATCCCCAGTTCTCTTTTCCATTCTTCTAAATGTTACACTTGTCAGAAGCTTGCATGCATGATCTGTTATACTGATAGTACGATAATTTGCACACTTCTCAGCTCTTGCAGTCTTCGGAATTGTGTGGATGATATTTTTCCGAAATATCAAATGGTTCAAATGGCTCTGAGTACTATGAGACTTAACATCTATGGTCATCAGTCCCCTAGAACTTAGAACTACTTAAACCTAACTAACCTAAGGACATCGCACACATCCATGCCCGAGGCAGGATTCGAACCTGCGACCGTAGCGGTCACGCGGTTCCAGACTGAAGCGCCTAGAACCGTCCGAAATATCGCCAGACTCATACTTTATACACAATTGTTACCACTTCCTTCAATTACTTTAGAAATTCTGACGTAGTGTTATCCGTCCCTTCTGCCTTATTTGATCTTAAGACTACCAGAGTTGTTTTAAATTACGATTTCTAATACTGGATCCCGTATCTCTTCTAAATCGAGACCGGTTTCTTCTTCTATCCTATCAGACAAACCTTCTCCCTCATAGAGGTCTTTAATGTGCTCTTTCCACCTATACGCTCTCTCCTCTGCATTTAACACTGGAATTCCCGTTGCACTCTTAATGTTACCACCCCTGCTTTCAATTTCACCGAAGGTTGTTTTGACTTTCCTATATAGTGACTTAGTCCTCCAAACAATCATTTCTTTTTCTATTTCTTCACATTTTTCATGCAGCCATTTCGTGTTAGCCTCCCTGCGCTTCCTGTTTATTTCATTTCTCAGCGCCTTGTGTTCTTGAATTTCCCCGAACGTTTTTTGTTCTTCCTTTTTTCATCGACCAGCTGAAGTATTTCTCCTGTTACCCATGGTTTCTTCGCAGTCACCTTCTTTGCACGTGTGGTTTTCCTTCTAACTTCTATAGTTGCCCTTTATAGAGATATCGATTCCTCTTCAACTGTCTGCCTATTGAGTTATTCCTTATTGCAGTATCAACAGCCTTAGAGAAGTTCAAGCGTGCCTCTTCTACTTCTGTATCTCATTTCTTTGCGTATTGATTCTTCCTGACTGATCTCTTAAACCTCAGCCTACTCTTCGTTACTACTGCATTGTGATCTGAGTCTATATGTTCTTCTGGGTGCGCCTTGCAATCCAGTATGTGTTTTCGAAATCTCTGTCTAACTCAAATCATCCCATATCACCTGCCCCTTTCCCAGTATATCTCCCCCTCTTGTGTTTCTTGAGCAGAGCATTCGCTATTACTAGCTGAAATTTATTACAGAACTTAGTTAGTCTTTCTCCTCTCCCATTCCTTGTCCCAAGCCCATATTCTCCGCTAGCACTTTCTTCTACTCCTTCCCCTATAACCGCATTCCAGTTCTTTTCTCTCTCTCTTCATCGTCAGCTTGTGATGTCGGCAAGAATACCTGAACTATCCTTGTTAGTGTTGGTTTTGCTGTCGATTCTGATGAAAACAATCCTACCACTGAACCGTTCACAGTAACACATACTCTGTCCTACCTCCCTATTCATAACGAATCCTACTACCGTTATACCATTTTCTACAGCTGTTGATATTACGCTAAACTCATCTGACCAGAAATACTCGTCTTCTTTACATTTCGCTTCACTGACCTCCACAATTTCTAGATTGAGCCTCAGCGTTTCTCTTTTCAGACATTCTACACTACTGGCCATTAAAATGCTTCACCAAGAAGAAATGCAGATGATAAACGGGTATTCATTGGACAAATATATTGTACTAGAACTGACATGTGATTACATTTCACGCAATTTGGGTGACTAGATCCTGAAAAATCAGTACCCAGAACAACCGCCTCTGGCCGTTATAGCGGCCTTGATACGCCTGGGCATTGAGTCAAACAGAGCTTGGATGGCGTGTACAGGTATACATGCCCATGCAGCGTCAACACAATACCACAGTTCATCAAGAGTAGTTCAAACGGTTCAAATGGCTCTGAGCACTATGGGACTTAACATCTGAGGTCATCAGTCCCGTAGAACTTGGAACTACTTAAACCTAACTAACCTAAGGACATCACACACATCCATGCCCGAGGCAGGATTCGAACCTGCTACCGTAGCAGTCGCGCGGTTCCGGACTGAAGTGCCTAGAACCGCTCGGCCACCACGGCTGGCCAAGAGTAGTGACTGGCGAATTGTGACGAGCCAGTTGCTTGGCCATCATTGACCAGACGTTTTCAATTGGTGAGACATCTGGAGAATGTGCTGGCCAGGGCAGCAGTCGAACACTTTCCATATCCAGAAAGGCCTGAGCAGGACCTGCATCATGCGGTCGTGCATTATCTTGCTGAAATGTAGGGTTTCGCAGGGATCGAATGAAGGGTAGGGCCACGGGTCGTAACACATCTGAAATGTAACGTCCACTGTTCAAAGTATCGTCAATGCGAACAAGAGGTGACCGAGACGTGTACCCAATGGCACCCCATACCATCACGCCGGGTGATACGCCAGTGGTGAATACACGCTTCCAATGTGCGTTCACCGCGATGTCGCCAAACACGGATGCGACCATCACGATGCTGTAAACAGAACCTATATTCATGCGAAAAAATGACGTTTTGCCATTCGTGCACCCAGGTTCGTCGTCGAGTGCACCATCGCAGGCGCTCCTGTCTGTGATGCAGCCTCAATGGTAACCGCAGCCACGGTCTCCGAGTCCATGCTGCTGTAAACGTCGTCGATCTGTTCGTGCAGATGGTTGTTGTCTTGCAAACGTCACCATCTGTTGGCTCAGGGATCGAGACGTGGCTGCACGATCCGTTACAGCCATGCGGATAGGATGCCTGTCATCTCGACTGCTAGTGATACGAGGCCGTTGGGAAACAGCATGGCATTCCGTATTACCCTCCTGAACCCACCGATTCCATATTCTGCTAACAGTCATTGGGTCTCGACCAACGCGAGCAGCAATGTCGCGATACGATAAACCGCAATCGCGATAGGCTACAATCCGACCTTTATCAAAGTCGGAAACGTGATGGTACGCATTTCTCATCCTTACACGAGGCATCACAACAGCTTTTCACCAGGCAGCGCCGGTCAACTGCTGTTTGTGTATGAGAAATCGGTTGGAAACGTTCCTCATGTCAGCACGTTATAGGTGTCGCCACCGGCGCCAACATTGTGTGAATGCTCTGAAAAGCTAATCATTTGCATATCACAGCATCTTCTTCCTGTCGGTTAAATTTCGCGTCTGTAGCACGTCATCTTCGTGGTGTAGCAATTTTAATGGTCAGTAGTGTAGTTTTCCTATCACGTTCAAGTTTCTGACAGTCCATGCCCCGACTCGTAGAACTTTGTCTTTTCAATGGTTATTCAGTCTTCCATGTCGAACACTTATAACGCATACAGGAAAAGCGAACGGGCATTGTACGCTAAATCACAACGCGGACGAAAGTGTGTGTTGAGTTATTGTGACTGACCTTCATTGAACAGGACAGTAAAAAAAAAAAAAAAAAAAAAAAAAGTCCGAACAGGCATTGAAGGCCCAACGGTGCCGGTCGACCGCCGTGTCATCCTCAGCCCTCAGCCGCCACCGGATGCGGATACAGAAGGGCATGTGGTCAGCTCACCGCTCTCCTGGCCGTTGTCCGGTTTTCGTGACCGTAGCCACTACTTCTGAATCAAGTAGCTACTCAATTGGTCAGTTGGCCTCACAAGGACTGAATGCACCCCGATTACCAACAGTGCTCGGCAGACCGGACGGTGACCCATCCAAGTGCTAGCCCAGCCCGGCAGCGCTTAACTTCGGGCGTAGAAAAAGAAGAGAACTGCAGAAGTCGCTGCGGAGCTGAATGTCGCACTCGCGAACCTTGTGAGCACCAAAACAACACGAAGGAAGCTCTACAAGCAGGGAATTGCAGGATTGGCCGTAATACCAAAGTCACTAATCAGTTTTGCGGGTATTTGTAACACGAAAACTTAGTGATGTAACCATAAAATCTGGGCTATGAAGCAATAGGAGAACGCCATTTGCACAGATGAGTCTTGTGTCTCCCTGTTTCCAAATTCTAGTCGAGTTTACGTCCAAAGAGAGAAACATGGCGGGTTTCGGTGACGATTTGGGCAGCCATATCGTGTTGTTCCACGGATCCCATAGTTACTATGCAATCTCGCTTTAGTGCCAACGATTATGGGATCATTTTAGCTGATCACGTCCATCCAATAGTACAGTGTTTGTTCGCCAATGGTGACGGTGTGTTCCAACAGGACAGGGGTCCTGTTTACACAGATCGCGTCGTTCGGGACTGGCTTTGTGAACACGGAGATGAATTGTCGCCCTTGTCACCAGATCTCAACACAATTGGGCCTCTGTGCTCTACTTTGGAGAGAAGAGTGCGCGATCGCTATCCAATTCCATCATGGTTACCTGAGGTTGCCACTCTTTCGTAGGAAGGAACACAAACATTCTGAAAACAACATAGAACAGAATCTCCAAATACTCCATGTTGCCAACAAAGGCACAATACTTAACCTCCTTGAAGAAACTGAAATACACTACTAGCCATTAAAATTTCTACACCAAGAGGAAATGAAGATGATAAACGGGTATTAGTTGGACAAATATATTATACTAGAACTGACATGTGATTACATTTCCATGCAATTTGGGTGCATAGATCCTGAGAAATCAGTACCCAGAACAACCACCTCTGGCCGTAATAACGGCCTTGATGCGCCTGGGCATTAAGTCAAACAGAGCTTGGATGGCGTGTAGAGGTACAGCTGCCCATGCAGCTTCTACACGATACCACAGTTCATCAAGAGTAGTTACTAGAGTATTGTGACCAGCCAGTTGCTCGGCCATCATTGACCAGACGTTTTCAATTGGTGAGACATCTGGAGAATGTGCTGGCCAGGGCAGCAGTCGAACATTTTCCTTATCCAGAAAGGCCTGAGCAGGACCTGCATCATGCGGTCGTGCATTATCTTGCTGAAATGTAGGGTTTCGCAGGGATCGAATGAAGGGTAGGGCCACGGGTCGTAACACATCTGAAATGTAACGTCCACTGTTCAAAGTATCGTCAATGCGAACAAGAGGTGACCGAGACGTGTAACCAATGGCACCCCATACCATCACGCCGGGTGATACGCCAGTGGTGAATACACGCTTCCAATGTGCGTTCACCGCGATGTCGCTAAACACGGATGCTATCATCGCGATGTTGTAAACAGAACCTGGATTCATCCGAAAAAATGACGTTCTGCCATTCGTGCACCCAGGTTCGTCGTCGAGTACACCATCGCAGGCGCTCCTGTCTGTGATGCAGCGTCAAGGGTAACCGCAGCCATGGTCTCCGAGCTGATAGTCCATGCTGCTGCAAACGTCGTCGATCTGTTCGTGCAGATGGTTGTTGTCTTGCAAATGTCCCCATCTTCTGACTCAGGGATCGAGACGTGGCTGCAGGATCCGTTACAGCCATGCGGATAAGATGCCTGTCATCTCGACTGCTAGTGATACGAGGCCGTTGGGAAACAGCATGGCATTCCGTATTACCCTCTTGAACCCACCGATTCCATATTCTGCTAACAGTCATTGGGTCTCGACCAACGCGAGCAGCAATGTCGCGATACGATAAACCGCAATCGCGATAGGCTACAATCCGACCTTTATCAAAGTCGAAAACGTGATGGTACGCATTTCTCCTCCTTACACGAGGCATCACAAAAACGTTTCAGCAGGCAACGCCGGTCAACTGCTGTTTGTGTATGAGAAATCGGTTGGAAACGTTCCTAGTGTCAGCACGTTGTAGATGTCGCCACCGTCGCCAACCTTGTGTGAATGCTCTGAAAAGCTAATCATTTGCATATCACATCATCTTCTTCCTGTCGGTTAAATTTCGCGTCTGTAGCACGTCATCTTCGTTTTGTAGCAATTTTAATGTCCAGTTGTGTATTTATCTAAAATACAGCACCTGACAACCTACTCAATGACCAAATTGAACTGAGAAACAAATTTTCCTTCAGAACTTTGAAGTAACCACTCAACGAACACCGGTTCCCCTTCCCTCCCCCCCTCCCAACGACCTCCCCCCCTCCCTTTCCTTACATCATAACTACAAACTACACTGGTGTCAATGTAATATCCTACCACAGAATAAAACCTGTACTATATTTCTAAATGTTAAAGCCTTCTACTGCTACCATAAATCAGTACTTTTATATGTATTAATTCTAGATGGAACAAACAGTAGCTGCCTTTACCAATATTCCAGATCACTCTAATAATGTAAGAATAAAATTAAGTCAACAGTTAAAGAACTTATGTTCGTGATTTCGTAAACATAAAGTGTACAGCCATACAAACAGCTTTAGTCCATTACAATCACTATAACTTTTATACATATACCTTTAGCTAAAATAAACAGAATCTACTCTTGATAATACCCCAGATCATGTTAACATAACAACAGAAATACGTCAACAGCTCATCTGAAGATTTGTTATTAATTTAAATATAAAGGTCCTAGTCATACGGACAGCTGCATTTCACTGCAGATACAATAACTCTGTATTATTGACTCCTGGGTATTCATGTTAATGCCAATCATGATAAAAAAATTGCTATAAACTGCCTGTAATATACAAGTAGAAATAAGATATCAGATCACCTTAAGTTTGTTTTTTTAGTAATTTATTTATTTATCTTGTGCTCTCATGTTATCGCCATTTTGATTAAAATACTTGCCCTTATATCGACTTTAATACATGTAAAGAACAACATATCACATCTCTGTACAAAGTAGGCCTATGCCATATCTTTCTGTCAAGATCTTTGTTACAAGCAACAGTTATAAAGCGCATGCTGGTTGCTGGAAAAGTCTCGCTGTCAGAGTGTAAATTAATATAGTTTGTGTGCAAGTGTGTGTACTGATATAACTACTGGACATCAAAATGGAGGCAGACAGATGGACACTAACCGAAAAAAGCCACCTATACTGTCGCAGTAAGTAAAAAACTAAATTTACATACATATCGGCACATAAGCTATAATCACGGCGATACATTAAAGTGTGACCCATCTTTTTGTCATAGAGCCAGCACCCAGCATTATGCTAGCAGTAATGATGTAACTTCCTGAAACCATCTGAAGATGAACCTGAAAAGGTTCGAAAATGAGTTTGTGGAATAAAACATAATTATTCAAAAACGTGACTGGTTGCAGTTCTGTATAACTCACTTACAATGGTATAATATTGTCTTTAAAACCATAAGGTAACCGTAGTTATTCGTTCCGACACAACTGTAAGTTTTTTGAATAACAAGGGTTTTCCTACACCGTATTAGGCACGGTAATGTGTTATGTGTGTGATGTTTCCATACTTTTTTCTGTCTCATCTCTGTATTAGGCTCTGCTACGAGAGTAAGAAGTCAGAAATATAGTCAGCGACGTGGTATACAACTTCGGTGTGCCGAAGTATAATATAACGTTTGCTCAGTATAGATAGGATCAGCAGCTCTGTAGCGTCATTCGCTGGCGCTGTCACTGACTTCAGGGAAACACCATCAAGCGATGTTAAGGAAAAAGCGCCAAGTCTTGGACAAAATTTACAGTTGGTGTAGTGAATGAAAGCTCTCTTTCAATGAGGATAAACATTTATAACAAAGAAAAAAACCCGAGACTATTGCATTACTAGACCAGTGGTCAACATGTTGAGCACGCCACGTCACATTAGTATTCAGGGGTATCACTAATAAGCGATTTGAAATGGGACGACCACATAAAAACAGTATTAGGGAAGGCGAATAAAAGTCTTACAAGGAGATTTGTCCGCCATTTTGTGTGGTGAAAGAGGACCCTTAACATCTCACGTGGTTAAAATATTAGGAGGCACTAGTCGGAAAATCCCGAGAAAAATCGATCCAAAGTTTCTTAGGTGACTTATGAATATAAAAAGTTAGTCCCTTGCCGAGCCGCCGTCTGGCCTACATGGTTAGCAGTCGGACCCTTACGCCAAAGGTCTCGGGTTAGATTCCTCCTCTGGCACTTTCTTTTTTCTTCTATTGCTTGCAAAATTGCAGCGCATTGTTACAGGAGAATCGTGAAGTTAATTTCCTGGAAGTTTGTATAAAAATTCATTCTATAATTCACCATCAATTATCGTCACCAGTATTCCGAGGCATGATTCAATATGCCTGGTTTGCCTCAAAACTGTCAGAAACTCGAAACATTTTCGTAAATGTTAATGGGGCATGTTTTTGTACAGATTTATTACAAACGCCCTGTGATTGTATAAAATCCGCCTTTATATATTGCGCAAGATGTTGCAAAAATTATTGCTTTGTTTGTTTTAACGATAATTACCACTGCGGTTCTTGTTTATAATTATTATATGTATAAAAATTGAATGTTTTCCAATCGACTTTGTTATTCTGATTAAAAAGGCAATGTTTCTCCTCGTATACTTTACATGAAAAATGGAAAACCCCACCGTCATGAATTGTGTTGTTGGACAAAAAGAAAATAATTTTTATTCAATCCATTTGTTAAAGATAATGTAGGTTTTTGAAACTTTCTGAATAGTTGGTCGAATAACCAAAGAAAATGAAACAGAAGGGAAAAAAAATTGTCAGAGGAGGAATCGAACATGGCGTAAGACTCCAAGCCCTAAAAACCTAGGCCAGACGGCGGCTCGGCAGTGTACTAACATTTTATACTCATAAGGCACCTAAGAGACTTTGGATCGATTTTTCCCGGAATTTTCCGAATAGTGCCTCCTAATATTTTACCCACGTGAGGTGTTAGGGGTCCTCTTTCACCACGCAAAATTGCGGACAAATCCCCGACCCCCCACGGTCGTGCCGTCTCCTTGTTCGATAGGTGTGGTCATGTGCGGTGCATCGGTGGAGGAAATTGCACAAAGACACTTGCTACGAATCCTAGAGTACTGTTTCAGTGACTGGCACACTTATCAAGTAGCGTGATAACAGAGATCGAGCGAATTCAGATAAGCACTGTTAGGCTCGTGACAGGACGGTATATCCCATATGATAGTGTAATGTACTTATATGGGAATCCTTGGAAGAAAGACTACGTAGTTGCATCAAAATCCTTTTTGGTATATTTAGAGAATCTGTATTCTAGAATCCATGTGGCCATTAAACTGTCACGATCGTGTGTCTCGCGTAGAATTTATGAGAAAACGATAAGTAACATTAGGACGCGTACAGAAACACACAGTTTTTTTCCCGTTGCTCAGAGTGCGAATACAATGAAACGTAAAGTCGATAATGTTGGTACAAAGCACTCTCTGTCGTGCGCTTTAGAGTGTCTTTCGGAGTACATACGTAGATGCATAACAATCCACGGGTGTCTGACGTTGAACGATTTCGTTGGTTAGGTCGTAGATTAATGACGAGCTTTTGTTCAGTGTAAGTACATTTAGAAACGCATTTTATGCCTGACAAAGAGGTTGTTAACAAAATCATAACCTTCAGCAAAATATTATTTAAGTATGTAGAATTCATATGGAGTGGGTGAAAATAAGTTGTCGAAACTACACTAGTGAGAATATTTTTACACGCCTTTTTCGTTTGCAGGCGAGTGTAACAGACCTGCTGCAAAACGAATTTAGAAAAACTGACTTCCAGCCTCTTATATGCCAAACTCGTAAAGCCAATGAAGATGAAATGAAACTAATAAAAGTTTGCTGAGATGCATACTTTGTATAAGAAGTCATTGCCATGATGAAACCTACATATATAAAACTATCTCCTGCCACTCACTTTATTGTGATCTTCAGAGTACAAATGTAGAAGTAGATAGATGTAAACCAATAGACTCTCTCTCTCTCTCTCTCTCTCTCTCTCTCTCTCTCTCTTGGCAACTGAAATAATGTTAGCTGTACCTTTCACTGCTCTCTGAGGGGAATGCATTTAACATACCTGTGTCCTCTTATTCTAACATTTCCCTCTGCCGCACTGCGGCGAGAACAGGGCAACCGCCACATTTTATAGTCGGTTTAGTTCTGTCCTTAATGAGGTGTTGTTCTACAGCTAAGCACGGGCAAAAAGGCTGTTCGTGCCACGTAGTGTAATATCCGCAGCCTGGATGCTTTTACGTAGGTACAACAGTTCAGTAAGGAGCTCATGTTCACTTGAGAACCAGCAGGGGTTCAATTATGAGCGTGATGATTGTTAAACAGAAGCGCTTTTGGCTTAAAGTGGTTGAAACGACTAATTCCATATTTTAATGTACAGGATGATAGTTACATTTTATGTGATCGACTCAGACTGTCCACTGACCTCATAGACAAGTACTCAGAAGTAAAATACGTGTCGCCTCCTTCTTCAAAACGTCGAGAATTCGCACTGAAATTGAAATACTGGCCCCGATTGTTCCGAAACGAATGTTTTACCGAAGATGTAGGCTGTAAGCGTGAACATTAATTGTCAGAATTCAAAACGTCGAACAGCAGCACCAAATTTTACAGCATTATGCACCGACAGTTCGAGGTACGTTATTTTTCCCTACCTGCAAGAACGCGTCACAAAGCAATACCGATGTTTCAACATCTTCTCAAGAAGTCCACTGTGAGGAGGCTTAGTGCAGTTTCCTAAGAACTTTATGCCACAGAGAAGGGTATTCAGTATGCAGATAATACAGGGTGTTTCAAAAATGACCGGTATATTTGAAACGGCAATAAAAACTAAACGAGCAGCGATAGAAATACACCGTTTGTTGCAATATGCTTGGGACAACAGTACATTTTCAGGCGGACAAACTTTCGAAATTACAGTAGTTACAATTTTCAACAACAGATGGCGCTGCAAGTGATGTGAAAGATAAAGAAGACAACGCAGTCTGTGGGTGCGCCATTCTGTATGTCGTCTTTCTGCTGTAAGCGTGTGCTGTTCACAACGTGCAAGTGTGCTGTGGACAACATGGTTTATTCCTTAGAACAGAGGATTTTTCTGGTGTTGGAATTCCACCGCCTAGAACACAGTGTTGTTGCAACAAGACGAAGTTTTCAACGGAGGTTTAATGTAACCAAAGGACCGAAAAGCGATACAATAAAGGATCTGTTTGACAAATTTCAACGGACTGGGAACCTGACGGATGAACGTACTGGAAAGGTAGGGCGACCGCGTACGGCAACCACAGAGGGCAACGTGCAGCTAGTGCAGCAGGTGATCCAACAGCGGCCTCGGGTTTCCGTTCGCCGTGTTGCAGCTGCGGTCCAAATGACGCCAACGTCCACGTATCGTCTCATGCGCCAGAGTTTACACCTCTATCCATACAAAATTCAAACGCGGCAACCCCTCAGCGCCGCCATTGCTGCACGAGAGACATTCGCTAACGATATAGTGCACAGGATTGATGATGGCGATATGCATGTGGGCAGCATTTGGTTTACTGACGAAGCTTATTTTTACCTGGACGGCTTCGTCAATGAACAGAACTGGCGCATATGGGGAACCGAAAAGCCCCATGTTGCAGTCCCATCGTCCCTGCATCCTCAAAAAGTACTGGTCTGGGCCGCCATTTCTTCCAAAGGAATCATTGGCCCATTTTTCAGATCCGAAACGATTACTGCATCACGCTATCTGGACATTCTTCGTGAATTTGTGGCGGCACAAACTGCCTTAGACGACACTGCGAACACCTCGTGGTTTATGCAAGATGGTGCCCGGCCACATCGCACGGCCGACGTCTTTAATTTCCATGTGTGAAGCGGTTTGCGTTTATCCGGCTCTCCTAACCAAGAAAAATAATCGCAATGTAGGGTAAGAGGTGTGTTTTGAAGTTAATGTGGTGAAGCCGACCCAAATATCACGTTCTTTACACATTGCTGAATATGAAGAACGCAAGAAGCTAACATGAAAGACCCTGCACTTCACGACCCATCAGCCGCACTACAAAAAACTAAGAAATAGGTGAAACTTTAAAAAAAATCTTTGATGAGGACTCAAAAGTAGGACATGTTGAAGAATCGTCCCCTAGCGGGAGAATAAGTAAAAAGATTACCAAGGGGTGTCCACAGGGATCTGTCCTGGGGCCACTGTTCTGGGATGTCGACATGGAACCCCTTTTGGACAACCTGCAGAACACCGATGATGTGCTAGAGGGCATAGCCTACGCAAACGACCTCCTCCTGCTGGCTGACGGTCGTAGCCGCGATGACCTAGAACCAAAAATTGAGAGGGCCATATCAATCTTGAGTACATGGTGCCACACGGCCAAAATGAAGATCTCACCAAGTAAGTCCACATACTTACTACTGAAGGGACAACTAGCTAGAAATTCGACCGTGAGAATAGACAGCTCATCAGTTCTTCGGCGCCACGAGGCACGATACTTGGGTGTAGTCGTCGATGAGGGGTGGAGTTATACATCACACATTGACACCGTAACGCAAAGATGTTTAGAAACACTCAACAATCTAATAGCGATTGGACACAAACGATTCCACCTGCCACCAGGACTAATAAAACTACACTCCTGGAAATTGAAATAAGAACACCGTGAATTCATTGTCCCAGGAAGGGGAAACTTTATTGACACATTCCTGGGGTCAGATACATCACATGATCACACTGACAGAACCACAGGCACATAGACACAGGCAACAGAGCATGCACAATGTCGGCACTAGTACAGTGTATATCCACCTTTCGCAGCAATTCAGCCTGCTATTCTCCCATGGAGACGATCGTAGAGATGCTGGATGTAGTCCTGTGGAACGGCTTGCCATGCCATTTCCACCTGGCGCCTCAGTTGGACCAGCGTTCGTGCTGAACGTGCAGACCGCGTGAGACGACGCTTCATCCAGTCCCAAACATGCTCAATGGGGGACAGATCCGGAGATCTTGCTGGCCAGGGTAGTTGACTTACACCTTCTAGAGCACGTTGGGTGGCACGGGATACATGCGGACGTGCATTGTCCTGTTGGAACAGCAAGTTCCCTTGCCGGTCTAGGAATGGTAGAACGATGGGTTCGATGACGGTTTGGATGTACCGTGCACTATTCAGTGTCCCCTCGACGATCACCAGTGGTGTACGGCCAGTGTAGGAGATCGCTCTCCACACCATGATGCCGGGTGTTGGCCCTGTGTGCCTCGGTCGTATGCAGTCCTGATTGTGGCGCTCACCTGCACGGCGCCAAACACGCATACGACCATCATTGGCACCAAGGCAGAAGCGACTCTCATCGCTGAAGACGACACGTCTCCATTCGTCTCTCCATTCACGCCTGTCGCGACACCACTGGAGGCGGGCTGCACGATGTTGGGGCGTGAGCGGAAGACGGCCTAACGGTGTGCGGGGCCGTAGCCCAGCTTCATGGAGACGGTTGCGAATGGTCCTCGCCGATACCCCAGGAGCAACAGTGTCCCTAATTTGCTGGGAAGTGGCGGTGCGGTCCCCTACGGCACTGCGTAGGATCCTACGGTCTTGGCGTGCATCCGTGCGTCGCTGCGGTCCGGTCCCACGTCGACGGGCACGTGCACCTTCCGCCGACCACTGGCGACAACATCGATGTACTGTGGAGACCTCACGCCCCACGTGTTGAGCAATTCGGCGGTACGTCCACCCGGCCTCCCGCATGCCCACTATACGCCCTCGCTCAAAGTCCGTCAACTGCACATACGGTTCACGTCCACGCTGTCGCGGCATGCTACCAGTGTTAAAGACTGCGATGGAGCTCCGTATGCCACGGCAAACTGGCTGACACTGACGGCGGCGGTGCACAAATGCTGCGCAGCTAGCGCCATTCGACGGCCAACACCGCGGTTCCTGGTGTGTCCGCTGTGCCGTGCGTGTGATCATTGCTTGTACAGCCCTCTCGCAGTGTCCGGAGCAAGTATGGTGGGTCTGACACACCGGTGTCAATGTGTTCTTTTTTCCATTTCCAGGAGTGTATATCACAACAGTATTTTGACATCAGTTGTAGGATACGGGTCAGGAGTGTGGGCTCACAGGCTCTCGAGGGTCATGCCTGCCATGGCTGTAAGAAGAGTGCAGCGAAATATGCTCCTGAGATCAGTAGGGGCGTACAGAACAACTCCGGGGCGGGGGGGAGCGCTAACAGTGCTAATGGGGCTTTGTCCACTCGACATAAAGATTTGAGAACAAGCAGCATAGTACTGGGTCAAAAAGGGAAACAGGGACAAAATAATTGAACTAATGGGGGATTCACGTGGGGAACAAACCAGAAATCAGACGTAGGGGGAAGGAGCTTTGGCAAGAACAGTGGGAGAATGAAGAAACCGGTCGCAGAACACACGAACTACTGCTCAACATCAGGGAGCGACTACAATTAACACATTTCAGGCCTTCAAGAGGACTGCTGCACTTCCTTACGGGACATGGACCCTACCCGGCATACTTATGCCGGTTCGGGAAACGGGCTACACCAACGTGTGACTCTGGGGGCGCACCAGGCACCCCAGAACATGTGGTGTATGAGTGCCACCTCTTCGACGACGTAGCGGCACAACTACGTCAACAGTTACCCAACTATGAAACATATCACCTGCTCAGGCATGAGGATCACTTCCCAATCTTGAATAAATTAGCAAATGAAATTTCACACAAAGTCCTAAAGGAATTCCTTCGGAACAACAACTAAGATCTCACATTTGATACCGACCTGACTTTGTGCACTTGTCCCGTTCCGCCGAGGCGTGGACTTGGCCAGCCGCTTCAAGGGCTGGAATCCGCCACGTCTGGGATTAGGGGGAGGGTGCACCTTTCTTACCGATTCTGATACTCACCGGATTTGACATAAGATTAAATATTAGGATAGATGTAGGACAAGCTAGGATAGCAAAACTAGTCTAGCACTGCAGCGATGAACCACTTCGGGCCAGCCCGGTGCCAGGGGCATGTTGGCCGGGATTAGCTCGGTGAACACGGCCAACGATGCATGTTTATATAAACGCTGGCACACCTGTAACGCTGCAGGTAAAGTAGATTAGCATAAGTAGTAAATAATCAAACACTGGTAACCTAAGACAGCAGTAGTACCCATAGTGCATGAGTAAAAGAACTAACATTCCTAGAAATAAATTGTAGTAATAATAATTGTATCGTATCAATTAGGACCTACTAATTGTATAAGGTGGTGGGTTGTTCAAGTATCATATATGTTGAAGAATAAGGAATTTTAAAAAAATGACCATGGAAACCTCGGAATTTAACGATTAATGCAATTTGTTTCTCAAATTATTAGTTTTTCTCATATTTTCGATATAGGTTTTTGCATTATATCTAGTAATCTTTAAATATTATGTATTTCACCGTAAACTTATTTCTTTACATAAATAAATTAACTGACATTTTTACACAGTGCTGATATTATTCAGAAATGGTAAATACGCAAATACGACCACAACTCTGACTTCGACTCGGGCAAAATAGTTGAACACCATTCGACTTTCGTTCCAGTAACTTCCGTTAAATTAAAGCCTGTTTCCCAGCAACCATGAGTAACGTCATTACAAGAAGGCCTAGAATTCTGTTGACTGTTGATTCCTTTACTGAGAATGTAGTTTGCAGCCGTCTGGAAAAGCCTACAATTGGACGTGTGACCTGCCATTTGTCTCCATAGTGCTCCATGAAATTTATCCGCCAGAACAGTTCGACGCAGACAGGCATTACCGTCAATGAAGAGGGAGGTCTGGACCAAGAAAAACTCTGAAATGACGGATATGTGGCTGTACTGTATGATTTCCCTAGCACTGTCGTAACTCCAAGGTAGATACGAAGCTCCATACAGCCGTACACCACGGTGATTTTCGATATATCGATTCCACATCCACTATTTATGTTTAAATGCCAATACTGTAGCAAAAGAGGAATGAGTTTGTTTATAAATGAATCTTTATGCGATATTCGTCTTATAGTAGGAACTATATTATCTTTCCACAGTAAACTGCAATGGGAACTATGTATGAAAAAAGAGCTAGATTAATCTATGACGTGCATGTTACTCCATTCATTTATGGTCACATATCGATGTGAATAACTGCGTAATAAACTGACGCTTTCTAGATAACGAAAATCTTCTGTGTAGAAATCAATATCGGTTCCGTGAACATACGAGGCGTGTTTTTTTAGAAGTACCGTTTTGAAATTTAAAAAAAGACGTGCTAAGATATCTCAATAATTTTATTTTTGCATGAAAGCCTGTACCTTAATCTACTTTTCTAAATAATTTCCGTCAATATTGAGGCACTTGTAATAATGTTGTACCAGTTATTGCATACTCTCCTCATAGAAGCCTACCGCCTGACTTGTTAACCATTGCATCACCACTGTTTTGACTTCGTCATCGTCTTGAAGACGCTGACCGCCCAGGTGTTTCTTCTAGCGCAGGAACAGATGGTAGTCACTGGGCGCAAGATCGGGGCTGTGCGGAGGATGATGTAGAGTTTCCTATCGAAGAGATGTGATGATATCTTTGGTCTGATTCGCCACATGGGCATTGTCTTGCAGCAAAACGATGCCCTTGCTCAACTTCCCTGGACTGTTGCTTTGATTCTGGTATGACGTAGGCCACCCATGTTTCATCGCCCGTAACAATTTGGATTAAGAAATCATCACCGTCGTTGTGGTACCGCTCCAGGAAAGTCAATGCACTGTCTAAACGTTTGGTTTTGTGCACATCCGTCAACATTTTCGGTACCCAACGTGCGCACAATTTTCGGTAATTCAAGTGCTCGGTCACAATGCCATACAAAACACTACGAGAAACATTAGGAAAGTCATCACGCAAGGAGGAAATCGTAAAGCGTCTGTGTTCTCTCACGTTATTGTCCACTTCCTGCACCAAACGTTCATTAACGACCGAAGGACGCCCACTCCGTTGTTGATCATCGACATTTCTGCGGCCATCTTTAAATGCTCTCACCCGCTTTCTTATAATTCCATCACTCATAATGTTTTCTCCGTAAACTGCACAGATCTCACGATGAATATCAATCGCTTTTAGGCCTTTAGCACTAAGAAATCTTTTAACAGAACGTACTTCTAAGTCGGCGGGTGTCACGATTATCGGAGGCTCCTTAAACACTCAGCACACAACGTAAACAAGGAAGAATCAGACCGTAATGGCGTCAGTGCGTAGATTAAGGTACAAGCGTTCATGTAAAAATAAAATTATTGAGATATCTTAGTACGTCTAATATGTGATACTGTTTTCAGCTCTTTCCTATCACGTACAGTTTCGTCGCAGTTTAACTTCAAAGATATATTTTGTTGTGCCAGTAGGTTATGCGTATTGTTGGAGGGAAATTTATCACTAAAGCCCTGTATACCTTTAGGCTGCTACACCTGTTGATGCTGGTTGTTGTTGTGTTACTCTGAAAGTGTTGCTTGTCTCAAGCGTTGGAATTACCAGTGCTATATTGTGATTATTCTATGTATTTACGACAGTATTTATAAAACACTTCTCCTACTATGAATTTTATCCATAGTGGATGCTGTCAAACTCCGTGACTCTTCCTTTATAGGGTGCAAAAAAACAGCCGCTACCAGTCACAATAACGGATGTTTTTCTACACCTCTTCTACTGTTGACAGTTCCTTCTGTGTTAACATGCAAGTGTGTGAAGAACCTCGATATTTTCTGTTACGTTTTGGGAATTATACAGTGGCTAAACACACTTTGTGCAAAAAGCTTATCATGCTTATTTTTAAACGAAATTTGGTGACCAGCACGAGGGATGGGCGCCAGAGACAGTTTGTTGCTATTGTGTGGAAAAGTTAAGATTATGGACAAAAGAAGGGATGGACGCTGCATCAAATATCTTTCCAAGAAATTTCCCTTCACCACACGAGACAAATTGAAAGGTGGAATTTTTTCTGGTCCTCAAATAAATAAACTGACGAAGGATGAAGATTCTGAGAAGACAATGAACAAAAGAGGAAAAGGTGGATGACCGTCTTCTGATCAGTAACTGAGAACATTCTATTGAATTACAAATATTCTAATTAAAAGTCTATTGTTGAAAAAAGCTGCAAGATTTCAGGAAGATGGGTTGTTAAATGAGTGTGAGAGTCCACTGTATACACTCGCATATCAACTGCTTTCCGCAAATTAGAGACGTTATACTGAAGAGCAAAGTAACCGTTCTCGCCGAGATATTAAGAGGAGGTACCAGCGGCACTGGACAGGAGCTATTTGGCAGACTACTGTTGGATGTTGAAGAGAGACAGTTATACAATCATTATATACAAGGATCTACAAGAAAGTCAAAGAGGAGAAAGTTTGAAATTTTATGGAACACTGTTGACTTCTTGTTTTTATACAAGGTAGTCAAGAAACAAATTAGGGGAGTTCTGAGGAGTATTTTAACAGTATTTTATTTTTTAAATGTGTTTTGATTAAGAACTCACCTTGTGTAAGATGGTGTTAGAATATATTTGTAGGCTCAGAAATGAGAATGGCCAAAATATTACTTCTTTTGTGTAAAAACCTGACGTGATAGACCAAAACGGTAATTATTTCTAGAATCAGCATAAAAATTGATTCTAGAACACCTACTTCTGACAAACCATCTGACAAAAAGTTTTAAAATGCAGACTATTGTTACGATTGCAGCCAGTACGGCATCATCACGAATAATGAAAATACACTACTAGCCATTAAAATTCCTACACCAAGAAGAAATGCAGATGATAAACGGGTATTCATTGGACAAATGTATTATATTAGAATTGACATGTCATTCCATTTTCACGCAATTTGGTGCATAGATCCTGAGAAATCAGTACCCAGAACAACCACCTCTGGCCGTAATAACGGCCTTGATGCGCCTGGGCGTTGAGGCAAGCACAGCTTGGATGGCGTGTACAGGTACAGCTGCCCATGCAGCTTCTACACGATACCACAGTTCATCAAGAGTAGTGACTGGCGTATTGTGACGAGCCAGTTGCTCGGCCACCATTGACCAGATGTTTTCAGTTGGTGAGAGACCTGGAGAATGTGCTGGCCAGGGCAGCAGTCAACCATTTTCTGTATCCAGAAAAGCCCATACAGGACCTGCAACATCCGGTCGTGCATTATCCTGCTGAAATGTAGGGTTTCGCAGGGGTCGAATGAAGGGTAGAGCCACGGGTCGTAACACATCTGAAATGTAGCGTCCACTATTCAAAGTGCCGTCAATGCGAACAAGAGGTGACCGAGACGTGTAGCCAATGACACCCCGTATCATCACGCCGGGTGATACGCCAGTATGGCGATGACGAATACACGCTTCCAATGTGCGTTCACCGCGATGTCGCCAAACACGGATGCGATCATTACGATGCTGTAAACAGAACCTGGATTCATCCGTAAGAATGACGTTTTGCCATTCGTGCACCCAGGTTCCTCGTTGAGTACACCATCGCAGGCGCTCCTGTCTGTGATGCAGCGTCAAGGGTAACCGCAGCCATGGTCTCCGAGCTGATAGTCCATGCTGCTGCAAACGTCGTCGAACTATTCATGCAGATGATTGTTGTCTTGCAAACGTCGCCATCTGTTGACTCAGGGTTTGATGTGGCTGCACGATCCTTTACAGCCATGCGGATAAGATGCCTGACATTTCGACTGCTAGTGATACGAGGCCGTTGGGATCCAGCACGGCGTTCCGCATTACCCTCCTGAACCCACCGATTCCATATTCTGCTAACAGTCATTGGATCTCGAGCAACGCGAGCAGCAATGTCGCGATACGATAAACCGCAATCGCGATAGGCTACGATCCTTCCTTTATCAAAGTCGGAAACGTGATGGTACGCATTTCTCCTCCTTACACGAGGCATCACAACAACGTTTCAGCAGGCTACGCCGGTCAACTGCTGTTTGTGTATGAGAAATCGGTTGGAACCTTTCCTCATGTCAGTACGTTGTAGGTGTCGCCACCGGCGCCAAGCTTGTGTGAATGCTCTGAAAAGCTAATCATTTGCATATCACAGCATCTTCTTCCTGTCGGTTAAATTTCGCGTCTGTAGCACGTCATCTTCGTGGTGTAGCAATTTTAATGGCCAGTAGCGTATGTTCGTTTGGTGTGATAAATTACTTTTCTTGTTACAGCTAGATCGATGATCGCATTCGGATACGCCGTTATCCACGAGAAAGGCTGCTCGTAACATGCGGCGCCTCGGATGCAAGCCAATGGGGGTAGTATTACGCTATGGGGGACATGAACGTGGAGTTGCATGGGACTTGTGGTAGCAATTAGAAGCACCATGACAGTTGTGGACCACATGAACACTATGGCGAACCATCTGCATCCCTCCAAGCTTGATATCTTCCCCGAATGCAACTTAATTTTCCAGCAGGACAATTGTCCGTGTCACAGATCTTGAATTGTACTACAGTCGTTTGGGGAAGACGACAGTGAGCTCACGGGGACTTGTTGACCATTTAATTCGCCTGATATGAACGCGATGGAATACCTCTGGGACGCTACCAGGCGCCAACTTTGCGCCCCGCAAACCACCGTCCGAAATTTACGTAAACTGCGTGACCCGTACTTATACATCTGGTACCACATACCTCCGGAAACGTAGGAAGGACTTGTGGAATACATGCCACGAAGAATCGCTGCTGTACTCATCAGAGGTGGGCCCGTACATTATTAAGAAGGGTATCATCATGTTTCGGCTCATCATTGACACCACTGGCCATTAAAATTGCTACACCACGAAGATGACGTGCTACAGACTCGAAATTTAATCGACAGGAAGAAGATGCTGTGATATGCAAATGATTAGCTTTTCAGAGCATTCACACAAGGTTGGCGCCGGTGGTGACACCTACAACGTGCTGACATGAGGAAAGTTTCCAAACGATTTCTCATACACAAACAGCAGTTGACCGGCGTAGCCTGCTGAAACGTTGTTGTGATGCCTCGTGTAAGGAGGAGAAATGCGTACCATCACGTTTCCAACTTTGATAAAGGTCGGATTGTACAGTATCACGATTGCGGTTTATCGTATCGCGACATTGCTGCTCGCGTTGGTCGAGATCCAATGACTGTTAGCAGAGTATGGAATCGGTGGGTTCAGGAGGATAAACGGAACGCCGTGCTGGATCCCAACGTCCTCGTATCACTAGCAGTCGAGATGACAGGCATCTGCCGGCCAGGGTGGCCGAGCGGTTCGAGGCGCTACAGTCTGGAACCGCGCGACCGCTACGACCGCAGGTTCGAATCCTGCCTCGGGCATGGATGTGTGTGATGTCCTTAGGTTAGTTAGGTTTAAGTAGTTCTAAGTTCTAGGGGACTGATGACCTAAGAAGTTAAGTCCCATAGTGCTCAGAGCCATTTGAACCATTTTGACAGGCATCTTATCCGCATGGCTGTAACGGATCGTGCAGCCACGTCTCGATCCCTGAGTCAACAGATGGGGACGTTTGCAAGACAACAACAATCTGCACGAACAGTTCGGCGACGTTTGCAGCAGCATGGACTATCAGCTCGGAGAACGTGGCTGCGGTTACCCTTGACGCTGCATCACAGACAGGAGCGCCTGCGATGGTGTACTAACAACGAACGTGGGTGCACGAATGGCAAAACGTCAATTTTTCGGATGAATCCAGGTTCTATTTACAGCATCACGATGGTCGCATCCGTGTTTGGCGACATCGCGGTGAACGCACATTGGAAGCGTGTATTCGTCATCGCCATACTGGCGTATCACCCGGCGTGATGTTATGGGCTGCCATTCGTCACACGTCTCAGTCACCTCTTGTTCGCATTGACGGCACTTTGAACAGTGGACGTTAAATTTCAGATGTGTTACGACCCGTGGCTCTACCCTTCATTCGATCCCTGCGAAACCCTACATTTCAGCAGGATAATGCACGACCGCATGTTGCAGGTCCTGTACGGGCCTTTCTGGATACAGAAAATGTTCGACTGCTGCCCTAGCCAGCACATTCTCCAGATCTCTCACCAACTGTAAACGTCTGGTCAATGGTGGCCGAGCAACTGGCTCGTCACAATACTGCAGTCACTACTCTTGATGAACTATGGTATCGTATTGAAGCTGCATGGGCAGCTGTACCTGTACACGCCATCCAATCTCTATTTGACTCAATGCCCAGTCGTATGAAGGCGGTTATTACGGCCAGAGGTGGTTGTTCTGGGTACTGATTTCTCAGGATCTATGCACCCAATTTGCGTGAAAATGTGATCACATGTCAGTTCCAGTATAATATATTTGTCCAATGAATACCCGTTTATCATTTGCATTTCTTCTTGGCGTAGCAATTTTAATCTCCAGTAGTGTATTTCCATACACATCGACTGAGGTGACAAAAGTAATGGCATACCTCTTAACATCGTGTCGGACCTCTTTTTTCGCGGCGTAGGGCAGCAGCTCGACGTGGAATGGACTTAGCAAATCGTTCGAAGCCCCCTACAGAAATACTGAGCGATGATGCATCTATAGCCGTTCATAAGGTGAAACTATCGCAGGTGCAGGATTTTGTGCACGAACTGAACTCTCGATTGTGTACCATAAATGATCGATAGGATTCATTTCGGGAGACCTGGAAGGCCAAATGACTCGCTCGACCTTTCCAGAATGTTCTACGAATGGTCTCCAAGTAGCTGAGTTATTTCCAGTCAGTGATAGATTCACGTGAACCAGAGCAGCCAGTCCAGTTCGTGTAAACAAAGCCCAACAAGTGCCTTGTAGACAACCTGGATCCATAGCTTCGTCGGCTCTGTGCCTCACTCGAACCCTACTAGAATCTGAAATCGGTACTCATCTGACCAGGGCAAGGTTTTCCAATCGTCTAGGGTCTCTTTTAGGGTCGAACCAATATGGCCACGCGTCCAGAAGGGGCGCTGCAGGAGACGTCGTCCTGTTAGTCAAGACATTTCATCGGTCGTCTGCTGCCATAGCCCATTAACGCCATATTTCGCTGCATTGCCCTAACGGATTCGTTCGTCGAACGTCCCACATTGATTGCTGCGGTTATTTCATGCAGTGTTGCTCGTCTGTTAGAAATGACAACTCTTCGCAAACGCCGCTGCTTCCTATTGTTGAGTGAAGGCCGTCGACCACTGCGCTGTTCATGGTGAGAGATAATGCCTGAAATTTGGTGTTCTCAGCACACTCTTGACACCGTGGATCTCGGAATATTGAGTTCCCTAGCGATTTCCGAAATGGAATGTCCCATGCCTCTAGCTCCAAGTCCGCAGCTTGTGGTCTCGCTGTAGTGTTCTCGCTTCCCGAGCACGGGGTCCCGGGTTCGATTCCCGGCGGGTCAGGGATTTTCACCTGCTTCGAGATGACTGGGTGTTGTTGTTGTCTTCATCATCGTCATTCATCCCCATTACGGTCGGAGGAAGGCAATGGCAAACCACCTCCACTAGGACCTTGCCTAGTAGGGCGGCGCGTGTCTCCCGCTCTGTAAAGGAGAATGGGACTTCATCATCATCTAGTTCCAACTACCACTCCGCGGTCAAAATCTCTTAATTACCAACGAGTTGCCATTGTCACGTCGGAAATCTTTTCACATGACTCGCGTGAGTACATGTGACAGTTCCGCTAATGCACTACCCTTTATACCATTATGTACACAATACTATAGCCATCTGTATATGCACATATCGCTATCCCACCACTTTTGTCACCACCGCCTATAACGCCTGTCTGTCAGGGTACCGGACAGGGCACTGGCAGCAACTGGTAAATTTGACTTTTTCCATTTTTCACTTTCTTCAGTTATGCATAACTTTTGGATATCAGTGTAGCTCAAAATAACTTCCTGTATCACATCAACACTCAGCATAACGTCCACACCGCGATAAACAACCTTACTCTGTCTTTCTTCGTGGTACTCTCCCTGGCTACAGTAAGTAATCAACGCTCTCGGACTGAGTGTTCGCACCCTCACGTGAGCGTACATCGCACTGGGCTGCCATAGGTTCTATTAACGGTTCTCGGCTGCCTTCGACGACACACATAAATGTTCCCCCGGCCGTTAATTCCATGTGAGTAATTGAACGTTCTGCCACATTTTCATTACCACCCATTAGCCAGTAAAAAAGGAACGAGTAACGGAGAGTTATAGCTTGTCGGTTCCCACGAGAATGATTTTTCACCATTGTCTGCATGTAACGCACGTTACTCCACATTATACCGCATATCACGTGTTATTTGTAATAGTAAAATCCCCAAATTCTGTGAAAGAAATTACTTAATAATAACTACGATAGGTCTTTATCAGTTTCTATGGAAAAGTTACCAGTAATGACTATGGTAGTCCATATCAATTTTGTATTTGTCATCAGAAAAGGGGAGCGTTCCATTCATGTTTGTTAACCCTCCTTTGTGTTGGATACTTCTATGTGTACGTCTTTTTTGACGTGCTGTGAGCCATTGTTTCAGTTTCCTGGCGTTGCACTTAGAAATTGCTGCCACTTGCAGCTATTATGAAATTATAGTATTTAAATGAAACAAATTTACTATTACCAGTCAGCAGATTCCAGACGCCATATTTGTTTACAAATATGACAGTATACATGTGATGTGTTACGACAGCGAAAGGAACCTGTGATCACTAGAGGTACTCTATTTTACTTATTTTATGTTTAGCGTTAGATATCAGTTTAATTTTTGTCAGAAGAAACCCAAAACCATGTTCTGAAATAGTGTCTTGTTTCTCTACTAGACAGCGCCACAGGTTCCTCCAAAAAATCGTAACACAACACACATACAAATGTCATACTAACTAATGTAAATCCAGCCAATGATGGGGATTTAAGCCTTTGAAACGCGTCGTGGAAATAAATAAAACGGTTAATGTCAATAACAGTCACGGCAAAGCCTAACCTAAAATGTTCGCATTTAAAGTTATAGTGCTTATTTTACCAGTTTCCCTAGCAGTTTTCCTAAAAGCCTTCAGGTGAACTCTACACTGCCACCCAACTTAGAGATTATCATTTACAGCACGTCACGCTAAATATAAAATTAGAGGAAAGACTTCCTTGCAAACAGAATCCAGTAAGTCGTAATCACTGGCAATACACAGTCACAAGCATAAGTAATGAAACCATGACAATTCAGAACCCATATACGGTGTTTCCCTTATGGTTGCACAATGTAGTATATCATGTAACTGTATGCTTTAAAAATTATTTTTAAAAAGTACGAGTGAGTACTTGACACGATAGCGATATCGTTGCCTTGAGCAGCTGCAATCCAGAGAAGCTACGTTACGTATCAATGTAGGGATTTCGTGCTGCTTATGGCATTCACTCGCTGATTCATTGCGTATTTCTCACATCACTGGTAATGTTAAAACTAACATAGATGCCGCAATCTCAAAGATACGGCACTTAAATCTAACGGTCTACTGCTCCTCTAGATTCCACTTGGCATCAGGGTCGCGAGCACACTTTCAGTTGTGCACCTTTTAAGGAACTTTTGCGCATGCGCAAGTCGCGTGACGTAATTGACTTAAAGGCCAAACACTTACCGCCGATTTGATAAACAACGTGCACGGTTCAAGACGTGCACAGCTAGCTCTTGCCCCTCCATAGAAGTTTACGTCAGTGCCACCAAATGGTAGCACACTATGGCAAACTTTTATCCCCGTTCACTCAGCATAAATCTTGCTAGATTATAGCACAGTCCTCAGATACGCTAATTCATTTACTATATAGTAAAATTAGATCGGACGTCAGTGTATGTTAAAGTTGTACTGACAGTAAACCTATTTTGTGGATTTCTGAATGAGTTATAGAATATTAAGTTATGAATTTTATCGTACAATAATCCATCTGAGGCAGTGAGAATCACAAGGGCCTAAAGCGTATCACTGTCGATTGTGAGACTGTAGCATTTATTCATGCTTCATAGATCCGTTGATCTTTGATGAGTCAGGTGTATCTGTGCTGTAGGCCCACATTGTATACATAATGATTCACGAGAAGCTGCATCACTGGTTTCTCCGATATTCACTTAAATGTGGGGTCGACAGCGGTGTACTTTAGGCCCTTATGGATCCATTTGTATTCTAGTCAAGTGACGATGTCGGTAGACATGACTACTTGAGTTTAATCATTTTCACAAGCGACAGTTTATGTTAGGAGTTGGTTGTTTACTGTGCGTGAATCGGCTTTCGTGAGCAGTGTAAAAATGAACTATGTTGAATCTATTTTAAACACTAACAGTAAAGTAAAGCTATTAGGACATGTCGCGAGTCGTGCTTGGGTACCTCAGACAGTAGAGCACTTGCCCGCAAAAGGCAAAGGTCTCGAGTTCGAGTGTCGGTCTGGCACACAACTTTAACATGCCAGGTACTTTCATATTAGAGCACACTCCGCTGCAGAGTGAAAATATTCTGGGAACATAAAAATAAATTCTCAGGAAAAGTTAGCCGCAAAGGAACTAAGGCCTCCAAGAACAGATCCTTTGATTGAGAGAGTGACGAAATCAAATAGGCGTCACTACAAGCAAACATTCAACAAGGAGGTGTACAGTTAGCACAAATTGTTGTGTGGGTGCAGCGTAAGACTACCTAATTTTCAGCCCGGAAGTAAATTCGTTAACTAATACATCTGTTATCGATCTTGTACATTTGTCCGAAAAAATGGAAAAGCACGAAAACTCCCAATTACACAGAAATTTTAATCGGAGAGTTGCGTAAGCCTACACATTATTTCGGTATTGCCCTAAACTGTACTTAATCATGTACAAAACAACAAAATTCCACAAAAAGAGTTCTTTCTATTGTCAGATAAGTTATACATCTTATTATTGTTGTTACTCTTCTTCTTATTATTATTATTGCCATTATTAATATTGGCAGTGGCCGTAATTGTATAAACTTGTTGATAAGCACAACTTTTATACAGCAGATGCTATTAATTTTGCATTGCCAAATTTATCTCAGTCTAAAAATCTGTGAACACGCAGAACGTATACTCATGAGCCGCCACTGTTTAGATACACGTAATGATGAAGTACCCAGCCTATAAATTATTTTGTTTGAATAGACTCTGGTTCTCATGATAAACCGTTCTATAAAAATACAGGTTTTCTACTAATCTACCCTCATTAACGTGTTTTTTCGAAGGCCTGTGACTCAATATAGCCTAGTGCCTTATTTGGTAACTATTACAGGAAGCCGACAGAAGGCACCTTTTGCGCATTTGGCAAACCACGTTAACTACCTCCGCTTCTCATAGAGAGCGCTATGACTATCAGCCATTTCACAGATGAGCTTTTGTTATTTGCCATTCAGTTGTTATTATTTTGTGTAGGTAAGCTTCTTGCGTTACTTATTCGTTACAGTTCTTCTACAAACGTGATACTGTGTCAGTTACTTTATGCAACTGTCTTGTTTGGGATTTTTTTTTTTTTAATTGGAAGTGTGAGTTCTTCAAGAAGGTCTTGTGTTAATAACTCCGACCATTTCTGCTATATACGTGATAAATATGTCAAGAAAGCAAAAAATGGACATCGGAGCAGGAAAGTCTGGCCGCCGGGAATGAACCTGACTACAGGAAAAGATAATATCGTTTATGGACCGTTGGTCAGTTTGCAAAAAATCATTCTTCCGCTGTTATATATTAAATTTGGGCTTATAAAATAGTTTGTTAATGTCTTAGATAGGTATACCGATTGCTTCAAATATATTTGTTAGTCAATTCCTGGTCTCAATAAGGAAAAGTTAAAAACAGGAAATTTTGATGGGCCACAAATCCGTACTCTTTTTAAACAACGACGATTTCACAAACCGCATGACTGAAGTTGAATTGGGAGCATGGACAAGCTTTGTATCAGTTCTTAAAATTTATGGGGGAACTATAAAGCTGAAGAGTGTTCTGAAACAGTAGACAAAGCTAATATGAGTGTCAAATTGCATTTTTTGTACATTCAATTAGATTAATTTCCTGACAACTTGGGCGATTACAGCAAAGAACAAGGGGAACGCTTCCACCAGAACATCAAGAGTATGAAGGAAAGATAAGGCCGTTGGGATCGCCATACGTCATACTACTGCTGGAACTTGCAGAGAGAGTGTCCGGACCAATTGATGTTTTTATGTTATTATGATTAATTTGATTATTTTTCTATAATTTATAGCACTTTGTTTGCTTAAAATCATTTGATAACTTTAAAATTAAGGTTTTAAAAATATTCTATTTTTTTATAATGTAATTTTCAGTATAAATAGATTGACTTTATCTCAAAAAGTAGAGTTACTTCAACAAAAATATTATAATTTTCATATTTAGCAGAGCAAAATTACCTGAAATTGATTAATAAATCACATGCCACAGAATCCGTGTTACCGTGTGTTACAAATTGTGCTTGACGAGAACTTGATACTGTGCACCCTATCCGCCCTATTCGACCGCTTGTCCTGTGAACTATAAATTCTCGGTACAGTTGACTTCCTGCCACATGTTGCAGCTGGCGCCATTGCTTGTTCATGTATTCCTGAAGCGCCAAGGGGCATGGGTGTTTGCTAATTGCAGCCCTGCGCCGAGGTGAGGTGTGACCATGTGTGACAATGGGGCTTGCGTCGCACCAGAAACAGCATCAACTTAGAACCAGCGCCGGGGGCCGTAGACATTTGTGGACAAGATTCTGTGTACAGCAGCAGGCCAAGCACGGCGCGCCTGCCGGTCTTTCTTACTTCCCCTGTGGGTGGGAGTTGGCCAGTGATAGCCGCCCCATGTAGATGGAAGATGGGGCGGCCGCTGTCTTCAATAGTGGGAGCCGCAGAACCGCGTGCAGTGTCAAGTGGGTCAGAAACAAGTCAACACAGCTAGCCACTTCCTAAGACGGCAGCCCGCTTGATGAGGTGAAGGAGAAAGTGCGTGCAGCAGTAGTCCGGGCTCTCGATGGCTTGCTGTCAACGTGGGGCATTGAGTCCGGTTTGGAGGAGTGGTCGATGGTTCTCTTTGCGCATCTAGGGAGGATACTGCGCCTAGAATGCAAGTTGTGTTATCTGCGGTTTGTTTTGCCCACGATGGTTAAAGGAGATTGTGTTGATCGTGATCAGCTGCAAACTTTTGTAGTCCAGACGACTTGTCTGGTTTGTACTGTACAAGTGGTCACACTGTGGCTACTCAGAGGTCGCTGCAGGGCGTACTATATTAAAGCCGAGAACCGGTGTTTTATCGTTTGTAGTGTTCAGGTGTTCAGTGAATTTGTAGTAAATTGAACTTCAGTAAAACCGCAAACAGTTTTATTCACGACCGGTTTTACTGTGTTAATGCAAAATCTTCAGGTGTCACACAGATTACTGGACGGAAACGCTCCCAATGTTCGTAGTCACAGAATCCAACAACATGAGGAGGGGAAGTGATCAACAAATAGTAACCTGCAGAGCATTAGGGCGAATAGTGCAGCGGTTGAGGCACAAAAACTAACCGCAATCGAGAGTAAACTTCAGATTATAGTAGATCCCAGTTATAGTGGCAAACCTTGCAGTTGGTTGTCGTGAGGATACACCTCTACCCTATTATTGTTGACCACTTCCTCTCTTCACGTGGTTGGATTCTGTGACTATGAACGTTGGGGGCGTCTCCGTGCGCTAATCCATATGACACTACTGACCAACTGAAAATGCTGCTTTAACGCAGCGAAACCGGTCGTGAATAAATCATCATCTGTCAGCTGTTTGCGGTTTTAATCAAGTACAATTTATCATAAATTACAACGGTTGTGGCTCCCCATATTATAAAGTTGTATGTTAAGGAAATTTGTTTGATCTTTCCTTACAACTGGCATTTCCTGGTTTCCTCTTTTCATTTATAGCCGTTGAGGTCAGCAGCTGGTAACATGGATTGGTGTGTTCTAATGCCGGCTGGGGTGGCCGAGCGGTTCTAGGCGCTACAGTCTGGAACCGCGCGACCGATACGGTCGCAGATTCGAATCCTGCCTCGAGCATGGATGTGTGTGATGTCCTTAGGTTAGTTAGGTTTAAGTGGTTCTAAGTTCTAGGGGACTGATGATCTCAGACGTTAAATCCCATAGTGCTCAGAGCCATTTGAACCACTTTTTTTTTGTTTTCTAATATTGTATTTTGTTCTCTTGTAACTGATTGTATAATATTAGTTAAGGTGTCGGCTTTTGATGGGTTGAGTTTTAGATATTGCATGCTGGGCCAAGATTTCATTATTCCTTATCTTTTTGTCTTTGTTTTACTGTTGTCTGTTATTGATGGTGTATAGTTGGTGTCCCTTTCATTATAAAGTTGAATAAATGCGAACTGTCCAATTATTTTACTGTGTGTTCTATTGTATTAGATATTAAGCTTTGCACTGTGGTAGTTTTCCTTACGTAACGTTAAGCATGCGCCCAGAGCTACTGAGTCTGATTAATGGTCATTTTTAATAATTGTTAAGGATTTGGCCTGCTCCTGTACAACCCCCAGTCATTTTCCACTCCCACTGTTTCCTACGCCGCGCGCTTAACATTAGTTTTCTGTCGCTTCGAAAATCCTGAGTGCACAATATATCGCAGTTAAGGTGTTGAACTTGGCCTCTTTCCATTGTTATCACTGTAATTCTGCTCTTACCGTTCACCAACATTCATATCTTCGATTAGTCAGTGTTCATAGTGATTGACTGTCTAACACATGCAAACACACTACTGGCCATTAAAATTGCTACACCACGAAGATGACGTGCTACAGACGCGAAATTTAACCAACAGGAAGAAGATGCTGTGATATGCAAATGATTAGCTTTTCAGAGCATTCACACAAGGTTGGCGCCGGTGGCGACACCTACAACGTGCTGACATGAGGATAATCTCCAACCGATTTCTCATACACAAACAGCAGTCGACCGGCGTTGCCTGGTGGAACGATGTTGTGATCCCTCGTGTAAGGAGGAGAAATGCATACCATCACGATTTCGACTTTGATAAAGGTCGGATTGTAGACTATCGCGATTGAGGTTTATCGTATTGCGACATTGCTGCTCGCGTTGGTCGAGATCCAAAGACTGTTGGCAGAATATGGAATCGGTGGGTTCAGGAGGGTAATACGGAACGCCGTGCCGTGCTGGATCCCAACGGCCTCAGCAGTCGAGTGACAGGCATCTTATCCTCATGGCTGTAACGAATCGTGCAGCCACGACTCGATCCCTGAGTCAACAGATGGCGACGTTTGCAAGGCACCAACCTTCTGCATGAACAGTTCGACGACGTTTGCAGCAGCATGGACTATGAGCTCGGAGACCATGGCTGCGGATACCCTTGACGCTGCATCTCAGATAGGAGCGCCTGCGATTGTGTACTCAGCGACGAACCTGGGTGCACGAATGGCAAAACGTCATTTTTTTCGTATGAATCCAGGTTCTGTTTACATCATCATGATGGTCGCATCCGTGTTTGGTGACATCGCGATGTACGCACATTGGAAGCGTGTATTCGTCATCGCCATACTGGCGTATCACCCGGCGTGATGGTATGGGGTGCCATTGGTTACACATCTCGGTCGCCTCTTGATCGCATTGACGGCACTTGGAACAGTGGACGTTACATTTCAGATGTGTTACGACCCGTGGCTCTACCCTTCATTCGATCCCTGCGAAACCCTACATTTCAGCAGGATAATGCACGACCGCATATTGCAGATCCTGTGCGGGCCTTTCTGGATACAGAAAATGTTCGACTGCTGCCCTGGCCAGCACATTCTCCAGATCTCTCACCAATTGAAAACGTCTGGTCAATGGTGGCCGAGCAACTGGCTCGTCAGAATACTCCAGTCACTACTCTTGATGAACTGTGGTATCGTGTTGAAGCTGCATGGGCAGCTGTACCTGTACACGCCATCCAAGCTCTGTTTGACTCAATGCCCAGGCGTATCAAGGCCGTTACTACGGCCAGAGGTTGTTGTTCTGGATACTGATTTCTCAGGATCTATGCACCCAAATTGCGTGGAAATGTGATCACATGTCAGTTCTAGTACAATATATTTGTCCAATGAATACCCGTTTATCATCTGCATTTCTTCTTGGTGTAGCAATTTTAATGGCCAGTAGTGTAGGATCGAATCAGATCTTTCCAAGACCGCACATTATGGCATCACCTTCATTGTGTGCCATTTGTTAACGGAAGCGGTGTGCAGGCGAGGTTTAACACACCTATCGCGGAAACACGCTGTAAAAGTGAACCGTCAGATAATGTCTGCAGCTCTTGGTCAAAGTTCACAGACGATGCATCCACGTACTGGGAAGTCACAGCAGCTGTTGCAAAATGCAGGAAGACGTGCGGATAATCAACGACTGGTGCAAACTGGCTGTTGTACGACATACATACATTGCCGAACAGCGTCGATATCGATCGCAAATCAAACAATGCAATAAGTAAAAACAGTAAATTATGTAAGGATATTAGTCCAGAGCGATTTAAGATAGAAGTACGACTGAAATCTAATTTTCAGGACGGCACAGTTGCTGCGCCTTCGTTCAGCAGAAGGGACCTAAAGAAAGGTGACTCACCATGAAACAGGACGTCACAAACTCTTGTCTGTATTGTTCTTGGGCCTTCTTCTTTTTATTAGGTTGAATTCGCAGAAGCTAGATAGACAGGTAGGTAGACATATGAGAGAGAGAGAGAGAGAAAGAGAAATGTAATATCCACGAGAAAAATTTTAGCTACAGTGCGACGAGAGGAAATTATGCCTCTAACAGTTATAAACATTATCTATTCGATATATGAAAAAAACAGTGAAAACGGTGATAAATATGTAATTGGACATATCGATGTGTATCATACAAAGACAATGATAATTGTAAATTCCTTTTAAGATCTGCGTTTGTCTTCATTTGTTTTTACCTTTTGTTGTTTGGCTTTTGTAGGCTGCGGACGCAAGACGCATATCAAACTGAGGTCTGTTAAGAAATTGTAATTATTTGTTAATTATTACTTGAGAGTAGAGTGCATTATTATTATAAATATGAGTGAATAATTATTTGTCACTTTAATTCCTCTCTCAATAAGCATTATCTGTGTTAATTATATCTTTCCGCTGCAAGGAGCGCAGCCATTGATGATAGCGATTTGTATCGCGTTTTTATCTGTTTTCCTTATGAAAAAATCAGAGGTTTGCTTCATGAGAATTAGTCTAAATAGTGCACAATACGAAAGTAAAGTTTAATAAGCCTTTCAAATACTTATCCTATTTGCTCTAACAATAGAAAGTCTCTATCAATTGTCTGCTGCCATCTTAACAATTATCTCAGCGGCAAATTCAAATTACGCAACTCTGCAGACATAAATGCTGAAGGTAATAAAAATGTGAAAAAATAAATGTGCACCGGTGGTCCCGAACTCATTTTAATGAAAATAATTCGAATCAGATTGGTTCTTTAGAAACAGTGCTCCATATAACAAACTTTTCTTGCTGATGTATGGAGCCGAAATTAATTACGCACGAGTTGCGAAGAATATTGTGTCAGGTAACATACGTCAGTGTAGTGCGGGGCTGATATTCGGTGGTTTTAATGATCATTTTGCTGAAGATAACTGTTTCCATCATAATCAGTAGTTGTATAGAATCTGTTGTATGAACTGTGGTTTAGTGACACTTACACAACTTACAGACAACACTTTAACACAACGTTAACTTGGAGTTCTTTAGCAACTTGACCAAATCTTTACCCGGGAGAAAAAAAATTATTTAGTAATTACTCAGTGTAATAAAATAAGATTACCATTTTCATTTACAAATTAGTTAAATACCAAACCACTGAATAACACAGCGAACGCCACAGAGAGAGAGAGAGAGAGAGAGAGAGAGAGAGAGAGAGAGAGAGAGGGGCAGAGAGAGCGATTGAGAGAGAGAAATTAAATAAGCGCAGGACTCGTCAAGAGTTTACTTATCGAAAACGAGAGCGTCAAACAAGTAAACAACTTGAAAAGTTTTAAAATCCTGAGAGCGGGCGTTTCAGGACGAGTCAAGAAAGTTACCACTTCACCCCGTTATCCGATGGTATAATGCAATTCATCCTGCCGCGCATACCAATGGCTGCAGAAGAAAAGGTGTGAAATAGAACAGCTTGGTTGACGTAAGAGTTGTGTGTGTGTTTTTCATTCTTTTTGTTCCTATCGTGCTTTGCCGTACTTGCGCTTAGCTTGAAAAGTATTGGCTGTTTAACACGTTGATTACACAAATCCCTGATGCAATGACGTCTTTCGTTGAGCGTGAAGCGCAAACTACTCGAAACAAAAGACTGTGAGTTTAGCGCAGGCTAAGTCCGGCGCGTTTGCGCTGAGTCGACGCGGAAGTGGACTGATAAGGCTGTGATAAGAGGCCTGAGTGAGGTACGCATGCGTGAGCAGGCTGATACGTCCTTCAGGAGTGCAGGACAAAAGCACTCACCTCCTCGTGTTATTTGCTTAGTGAGTGTAATAACGTTGAAAACTTATTTGTCGGGCTCACGTAACACTATTCTATTTACAGACTGTTTACACTCAATTTGCATATCTCACTTCAGACGTTAGCGGATGCAAGTGTCGAACTCTCGTGTACAAAACGGCTTCAAACGTCTGAGTATCTTGCAAATGAGTTAATGTGTATAATGTTTGACAACCTTAACAGAGAGGAAAAGTTTAGAATGTTTAGAAAAGATTTGAAATTATATGTAAAGTTTGTTGGAAGTCGCGAAGTGTTGTTCTGACTCTCAAACAATGGATGAGTACACTCTAGAAGATTTGCGCTCCCCTTTAAGAAAAGCTAGTTTATAACGTAATATCTCCTGAACTGTGTAGCGTACAAAGATATAATTTGTCAGGTACATTCAGTAGTCTATGTGGATACTGTCTGAAAATTATATTGCGAACTGCTTTGGTAGTAAAGCACTAATAAACACAAATGTCAAGCCTGACAATGTAGTTTTACTGTATCCACAGCGAAAACGTAGTAAGTGTTTAACTTTTTTTGCTTTCATTATTTTGTAAGGGGTGTTTCAGTTCTCAGATACGGAGTCCGGGTAATTTGCGCGCCATGAGTGCGCTGCCTGAAGGCTAATTTCGTAACGTTTTTCTGTAAGTTTAATAAACACAAATTTACACATAACAGAGACTTTCGTCATCAACAATATATTCTCCTCCACCATTCACAACAATCTACCACACTACCAAAGCTGGGGTAACTTTTCGATTCCGCGACTATAGAAATCACGTGGTTTTGAAGTGAAGAACTTGTCGAAGCCGGCCGCGGTGGCCGTGCGGTACTAGCCGCTGCAGTCCGGAACCGCGAGACTGCTACGGTCGGCCGGCCGGAGTGGGCGCGCGGTTAAAGGCGCTACAGTCTGGAACCGCACGACCGCTACGGTCGCAGGTTCGAATCCTACCTCGGGCATGGATGTGTGTGATGTCCTTAGGTTAGTTAGGTTTAAGTAGTTATAAGTTCTAGGGGACTGATGACCTAAGATGTTAAGTCCCATAGCGCTCATAGCCATTTTTGTTAAGAGATTTGTTTTTGACCCCATACTTCCTAGACTTTTTTCTAGTTTTCGTCCATACTTTCTTTTTCTGAGTCATCAGTCTTTTGACTGGTTTGATGCGGCCCCCACTAACTCCTCTTTTGTGACAAATTTTCCATCTCAGAGTAGCAGTTGCAACCTACCTCCTAAATTATTTGCTGGATGTATTCCAATATCTGTCTTTCCATACAGTTTTTACCATGTACAGCTGCCTCTAGGACCATGGAAGTTAATCCCTGACGTCTTAATACAGGTCCTACCATCCCGTCCCTTGTTCTTGTCAGTTTTTTTTCCATCTATTTCTTTCCTCGACGATTCTGCGGTGAATCTCCCCATTCCTTACCTTACCAGTTCACTTAACTTTCAAAATTCTTCCGTAGCACCATATTTCAAATGCTTCGATTCTCCTCTGTTCTGGTTTTCCCAAAGTCCATGTTTCAATACTGTGCAATGCTGTGCTCCAAACGTACATTTTTAGAAATGTCTTCCGCGAATTAAGACCTATTTTTGACACTAGTAGACTTCTCGTGGCAAGGAATGCCTTTTTTCCCAGTGCTACTCTGCTTTTTTATTTCCTCCTTGCTCCGTCCATCATGGGTCACTTTTCTGCCTAGATAGCAGAATTCCTTTCTTCGCCTACTTCGTGAGCCCCAGTTCTAACGTTTCTCACTGTTTTTATTTCTGCTACTCCTCATTACTTTCGTTTCTCTTCTCTTTACTCTCAATTCATATTCTGTATTCATTATATTGTTCTTTCCATTCAACAGATCCTGTAATTCTTCATTCTCACTGAGGACAGCAATGACATCAGCAACTCTTACAATTGACGTCCTTTTACCTTCAGTTTTAGTCTTTTTTTTGTTTCCGTTACTGCTTCTTCGATATGCAGATTGAAAAATAGAGACGAAAGTCTGCATGCCTGTCTTAAACCCTTTTTAATCCAAGCACTTCGTTCTTGGT
This sequence comes from Schistocerca piceifrons, assembly GCF_021461385.2. NCBI lineage: Eukaryota > Metazoa > Arthropoda > Insecta > Orthoptera > Acrididae > Schistocerca > Schistocerca piceifrons. Next base: position 481,183,329 of record NC_060143.1, on the reverse strand, counting down.
ATTCTAGTCTTACTGTTCGCTCTTGGTTCTTGTAACATACTATATATTACCCGTCTTTCACTATAGCTTACCCCATTTTTCTCAGAATTTAGAACATCTTGCGACATTTTACACTGCCGAACGCTTTTCGCCGGTCGACAGATCCTATGAACCAGCCTTGATTTCCTTCAGTCTCCGCCCCATTATCAACCACAAGGTCAGTACTGCCTGACTGGTGACTTTAACTTCACTAAAGTCAATGTGATTGTCATCTCAATTTTCTTTTGCAGTCTACTGTATATTTTTCTTGTCAGCAACATGGATGCATGAGCTGTGCGGTAGTTCTCGCGCTTTTCTGCTGTTTCAATCTTCGGAATTGTGTGTATGATGTTTTCGAATGTCCGATGGTGTATCGCCGGACTCATACATTTTACATACCAAGCCTGAACAGCTGTTTTGTTGTCACTTTCCGCAATGATTTTAGAAATTCCGATGAAATATTATCTGCTGGCTTACTTGATCTTGTTCAAAGCTCTGTTAAGTTCTGATTCTAATACTTCCTCTCACTCTTCCCTGTCGATTCCTGTTTCTTCTTCCAACACATCATCAAACATGTCGTACCGGTCATAGAGGCCTTCAATGTACTCTTTACACCTGTCCGCTCTCTTCACTGCATTTAATAGTGCAATTCCCACTGCACTCTTAACATCAGTGCCCTTTCTTTTAACTTGACCGGATGTTGTTTTGACTTTTCTGTATGTTGAGTCAGACCTTCTGACAATCATTTCTTTTTCGATTTCTACACAATTTTCATGCAGCCATTTCGCCTTAGTATCCCTGCTCTTTCTATTCATTATTTCCATATTAACACCTTTGAATGCTTGTCAGAGAAGTTGTGGAGCAGTCTCTGTACACCACATATGAACATTTCCTTTAGAAATTATAGGTGCCGTAAAATACTTCGACCCGGCACGGTCTTCAACACACGTTACAGCATACTGGAACGTTAAGTTCGTTCGATTATGCTATCTACGACCGAATGACGCTCCATTCACTATCTCCTGACAACTTCATGTCGATACCGTTCAGCGATTTCCTTATCTCACGGAAAACATGACGCTTGTGATACCATACGTGTGGGAGTTCGGGTACTACACGCGTGGTTTTATCTACAGAGAACTTGGAGCACATTCCTACCACACCCCGTTCGGGCGCGTCAGACATACGTAATTCTCAAGAATACTGCTTGTTCAAGATTACAGCAAGCACTCCATCTGTCACGAATGTTTTATTGCAGATTTATGTCCGTAAACATTCTATGTAGGCCAGACTGATCGGTCGCCAGTCTTTACTGTGGTTGTGACGTGTTTATTTGATATCGACTTTTGACAGGCGCTATTGAAGTGGAGCGTCTTTAATAAAATCAGTTTTGATTGGCGCTTCTGTTTAAAACGGAGTTGTTAAGACGCACTGTTATAGGTTGTGTCAGTGGTTCGAAGTAAAAACTACCTTCCGAATGCGCCTCTTTTACAGTCAGTTGAGCACTTATGAAAAGAGTTAACATATAAAACAGCTCAAGACAGATGCTGTCTAGAAATATACATTAGTTGTCACTGTTACCTATCTAGTGACAGTATCTTGGTGCCAACTTCCAACATGACAAAGCTCGACCACACATGGTACGTGTCTCTATGAACTGTCACCGCGATGTTGAGATACTCTCATGGCCAGAAAGACGCCCCAGTTGCATCCCTGATAGAACATTTCTGGGATCTTCTGGAACGTCAACTCTGCCCCAGTGTTAGTCAGTATCCAGAATATAAAGGACCAGTTACTAACATTTGCGGCCCAGCTTCCCTCAGGAGAGAATACAAAGAGTTTGTGCCACCTTCCCTAACCGAATCAGTGCATCCATCCAAGACAGACGGGTCGCACCGTCCTACTGATAAGTGGGCTCTTACTGCCGCGCACTTTGCAAATTTGACTCAAAACTGTAATCACTACAATAACATAACATACCTTCTCAACCTGTGGTGTTTCATCTTCCCCTTCTGGGTGCTTCACTCGTTTTGTCAGGTAGTGTATTTAGCTCTATTGCTACGTTCAACTTCATAGCTACTACCCATTTTTCCATGCGTGACTTACATGGTTTTAATCTCGCTATAACTGGTTTTCAAGTCGCTTTCCAAAACATGTTCTATTCACATCTTGGATTCACTGTTGAGGCTCATCTGCACTAAGTGTATTAAGTACAATATTATTAGAAGAAAACACGTCACGGTGTAGATATAATCCATTAATCAGTATTATTTCTCCGTTTCTTAGTTTGCGAATGTGTAGAATTCATCTCTGACTTATGAGAATAGTTTTAGGAAGATGGAATCCCTTTATGTATTCCTCCGTTGATTCTAAATTTATGGGCATCTTGATCGAGTTAAAAAAACCGTAGCATTACACTATTTTTATCCCTGACTGAACTAACATACATTGAATCGATGCCTAGTTTCTCAGTGTCTGTTAGGATAGATTTTGTTGAAAGTAATTCGAAAGCTTTCAGAAAATCTGTCGAGACAAAGTAATACTTCATATACTTTGTTCAATTATATAATTTCGTTTCCGATTTGCAAATTCTCCACTTCTAGAACCAGCTTGGTCCTTTACGTGATTAAAATCAATTTTTTTTTCTGCGCAGTTTGTGATAATTTTAATGAGCATTTCGTACATTACGGAGAGGAGACTGATAGGTCTTTTTAACGTCTTGTCTGACTCTTTTCTTTTGAAATTGAACAGTTATAGTATTGTTCCAATTTTGTGGTACTATTTTCCTTTGCAGACCTTTTGTTAATAATTTTACAAGTTCCCCTCGCAGTAGTTTTCCTCCAACTTTAAAAATTTACTTTAAAACGTTATCCAAAGATGCCGTTTTCTTGATACCTGGACTGACTTTGTGGACTGTCAGTGATTCCAGCCAATCTCTTGATCTATATAAAAACTGAAATATATCTTGGAGTGCGTATTCTTTTTCCCCGGTGTGTTAGTTACCGTACCGTCTGCTGTCATGACTGGTCAAATGTGGTGTCTACCAATATGTATGCTTCCTTTTTGTTACACATTTCACTTCCACGTAAGACTGCACTAAAACGAATATCCGAGAAAGAACTTCGTAAATTTATGTTCGATATTAACATGTTTCTTTTTGTGCTATCGTCACTCCATGTTTTATCAAATATTTACTTCTGCAATGTTGTAATGATGGAAATTAAGAACAACAGACAGACGAATTACCCTGCAAATCAGCCAGGGCAAACTCACATTACAGCAATGTTGAGTAACACTTGAAAGCTGGAAGGTAAAGCTACTGTGCAGAAGCAATAGTGGTCCAATAACAGATCTTTTGATATTATCGGTACTGTGCCACAAAGACATTCAAAACAACACGATCCACTTAAAATCCAGGAGTAGGAGTATCGCCCATTGCTACGATCTGCTTGGACAACAACAATATGCAGGACTAATGGTCCAAAGAGAGATATTTCTGGTCCTCACGAAAATTCAAGGTTCATACCGTATGGCAAACTACGGAACTGTCTTTCTCGGTAGATGTAGCAGTAATACATTTCATATGAAATGTATTCATCTGAAAGCTGAACGTAGAACTACAGTGAAGTAGTAATGGTGGTCCTCGGACAGACCTCTGTGGTACTGCAGGCACTATGCCGTAAGGATATTAAAAATAACACAGCCCACATAAAAACTTGTAACAGAACAACTGTCCATAGCTAGCTCCTCCTTGCAACGTAACAATACACAGCAGTATTTGTCAAAAGATAAATTCCGGGGTTACGATAGTGTGTGTCTTATGCAGTATGATTGATGACTGTACCAGTAAGATGTTTCCCAGGAGCTAGTGTGCACATAACCAAACTTCAGTTACAGTACAGTAGCAATAGCTCTCCAAGGAGGTCTGTTTGTGGTACTGCCAGCATTGTACCAAACAACTGGAATAGGACAAAATTCTGCTCCTGTTTTCTCCTAAGATAATAACAGTAAGCAGTAACAATCATCCTAATACAAAGTGCTGAAGCAGTTACGACAATGCGAAGCTGTGAAACTGTTTCTGGTATGCACATAGCCCAACACCTGGAAACTGGACGTTATAGCTACGTTGCAGTAGCAACAATGGCCCTAGAACGTATCCCAATGGTACTGTTCGCATTATGCCACAAATATTTTCCAAAAGCACACAGACGACTTAAAATCCTGGAACCTGACAACTGCCAGTTGGTATGGCCAACTTGATTCGTAACAATAAGCGGTGATAGTGGTCCAAACATGAATCCCTGTGGTGCTCACAACAATGTACGATTAATACCACATAGGAAATTACGAAATTGTCTTACTGTAGCAGTAATACATTTCTTACGAGCTGGTACACACGTCGTCCAACTCCTGCAAGCTGGATGGTTTATCTATAATGCGGTAGCGACAGTGGTTCCAGAACGGATATTTGTGGTGCTGTCGGCACTGTGCGATAGGGACATTAAAGGTAACTCAATCTGCCTGAAATCCTGTAATACAATAACTTCTCACTGCTGCCCTTTGTGCGGATCGTAACAATATACAGCAATGGTGGTGCTAATACAGATCCTTGTGGTATTATTGACAGCACACAGTTCATGCCATGTGAAAAAATGAAAAACTATCTTACTCAGTGGCAGTAGCAGTGAGATGCATCATACAATAGGTATGTGAGTCACAATCGCTCATAGCTGCTCATGAGGAGTGCCGTGTGCCAATAGATCGTAACAGTAAGCAGCAGGCATGATCCTTAGGCGAATTCGCGTGGAACGTATGGCAATGCACGGTTCATGAAATATTAGAAATTACCAAACTGTGTTACCTGGTGACTGTAGCATTAAGATATTTTGTACAAACTGGTATACACGTTACCCAACTATGCAAACTGAATGGCTGAGTTACGGTGCAATAGCAAAAGTGGCCGTAGTACGGATATTTGCAGCACTATCGGCACTATATCACAACAATATTGAAAATAATTACGGTCTACCTGAAATCTTGTAGTAAAACAAGCTCCCACTGCTGTTGCCTGCTTGCATTGTAAAAATAAACAGTAATAGTGGTCCTGAGACACATCCTTGTGGTATTCTTGACACCACACGGTTCATTACACGTACAAAAATGCGAAACTATGTTGCTCAGTGACAGCAGTGGTGAGATGCATCATACAAAAGCGTCTACGAGACACTGTCGCCGATGTCTGAGGTCATCAGTCCCCTAGATTTAGAACTACTTAAACCTAACCAACCTAAGGACATCACACACACCCATGCCCGAGGCAGGATACGAACCAGCGACTGTAGTAGCCGCGTGGTTCCGAACTGAAGCGCCTAAACCCGGCAGTGGACCTAGGACGAATTCCTGTGCTGCTCACGACAATGCAGGTTTCATGACACTTGACGAACTATGAAATTTACTAGGTGACTGTAGCAATAAGACATTTCGTATGAAATGTTACGCTCGCCGCCCAACTCTTGAAAGCTTGGTGATAGAGCTACAGTTCAGTAGCGACAGTGGTCGTAGAACGAGTATTTGTAGCAGTGTGTTCAGGCAACTGTGGACAACAAAGGTCCTGAAAAATCCCAGCAGAGGGATCGAAACGTCGATTTCGTAGACGAAATATGGCGCAGCCTAACAATCCAAAATATGTCCCCTTCATTTGTAGCACTGTCATACTATAACATAAGAATATTCAAAATAATACAGTCCACATTAAATCCTGACGTCTGCTCGAATGGTAACATGAGCAGCAATAAGTTGTCCTAAGGCACATCCGCGTGGTACTCTTGACAGTACACGGTTCATGCCATGAGCGACAATGCAGAACTGTCGTTTTCAACGACAGTAATAGCGAGACGCATCATACGAAAGAGGGTGCACATCACTGTCGCCATCTGGGGTGAGCCGTGTCATTAGATCGAAACAATAAACAACAACAGTGGTCCTAAGACGACTTCATGTAGCACTCACGACGACTTCCATATGGGGAGCTATGAAACTGTCTTCGGCGACTGTTGCACTAAGGCCGGCCGCTGTGGCCGAGCGGTTCTAGGCACTTCAGTCCGGAACCGCACTGCTGCTACGGTCGCAGGTTCGAATCCTGCCTCGGGCATGGATGTGTGAGATGTCCTTGGGTTAGTTAGGTTTAAGTAGATCTAAGTCTAGGGGACTGATGACCTCACAAGGGAACCTCCCCATTGCACCCCCCTCAGATTTAGTTATAAATTGTCACAGTGGATAGGCCTTGAAAACCTGAACACAGATCAATCGAGAAAACAGGAAGAAGTTGTGTGGAACTATGAAAAAATAAGCAAAATATACGAACTGAGTAGTCCATGTACAACATATGCAACATAAAGGACATTAATAGCTGATGGGCGCCGTGGTCTCGTGGTTAGAGTGAGCAACTGCGGCGCGAAAGGTCCTTGGTTCGAGTCCTCCCTTGACTGAAAGTTTTACTTTATTTATTTTCGCAAAGTTATGATCTGTCAGTTCGTTCATTGACGTCTCTGTTCACTGTAATAAGTTTAGTGTCTGTTTTGCGACCGCACCGCAAAACCGTGCGATTAGTAGACGAAAGGACGTGCCTCTCCAATAGGAACCGAAAACATTTGATCGCAAGGTCATAGGTCAACCGATTCCTCCACAGGAAAACACGTCTGATATATTCTTTACGACACTGGTGACGGCATGTGCGTCACATGACAGGAATATGTTGTCGACCCACCTAACTTGCACACTTGGCGAATGGTTAAAAAGATTCTTCTACCTTGTGATGAAAACATAAAGAGTTTGTCACATAAACTGCATCAAATGAATGCAACAGTTTCAGAGTGGCACAGTTTTCCCTGTGCTCTGTCAAAACATATGTTTTTTACGTTTTCAAATGTTTCCGTGCGTAGACCGTCAAATTCTGTATATGTTCAAGCAAATCTGAACATGTCCTGGAATTTTGGAGAGCGAAGTTGATTACGTGTGAGTGCCTGAACTTTGATAATTATCTGAAAATAAAAAATTAAAATTTTCACCCGAGAGAAGATTTGAACCTAGGACCTATCGTTCCACAACTGCTCACGCTAACCACGGGCCCACGGCGCTCGTAAACTGACACGTTCCTTGGTGTTGCTTACCTTGCCCATGGACTACTCAGTTTGTATATTTTGCTTATTTTTTTCATAGTTCCACACAACTTCTTCCTGTTTTCTCGATTGATCTGTGTTCAGTTTTTCAAGGCCTATCCCTGTGCCAACTTATAACTAAATCTGAGGGGGGTGCGATGGGGAGGTTCCCTTGTCAGATGGTAAGTCCCATAGTGCTTAGAGCCGTTTGAACCATTTTTTGTTGCACTAAGACGTTTTGTAGGAACTGGTGTGCACCTTTCCCAACTCCTGCAAGCTGGGTGGTAGATCCACAGTGCAGTAGCAACAGTGGTTCAAATATTTATGGTAGTGTCGGGACTATACCATAAGGTTATTCAAAATAACACAGTCGATCTAAACCCTGTAATAAAACAACCCACCATTGCTGTGGTCCCCTCGGATCGCAACAATAGGCAGCAATAATGGTCCTAAGACACATTCTTGTGGTGCTGTTGACGGTGTGAGGTTCATTCCATGTGCGAAAATACGAACTATCTTGCTCTGCGACAACAGTAATGATCTGCATCACAAAAAAGCGTGTGCACATCACTGTTTCGTTAGGAGATCATTTGGAGTATCTTGTGCATCAGATCGTAAAACAAGTAACAATAGTGACCCTAAGACGAATTCCTGTTGTGGTCACGACAATGCACTGTTCAAGCCTTATGGGAAGCTATAAAACTGCCTTACTCGCTGACTGTAGCTCTAATGTAGGACGTTTCGTAGGAACCGGTGTGCACATCGCTGAACTCCTTATGGCTGGGTAGTTGAACTGCAGTGCAGTAGCGGTCCAAATATTTGTGCTACTGTTGGAACTATGCGTTAGGATATTCAAAATAACACAGTCCACCTGCAATCCTGCAATAAAAAGACCTCCCAAAACTTCTGTCTGTTTGGATCGTAACAATATGCAGCAGTAGTGGTCCTAAGATACATCGTTGTGGTACTGTTGACAATGCTCGGTTCAGACCATGTGCAAAAATGCGAACTATCTTACTGAGCGACAGTAGAAATGAGACGCACCATAGTAAAGCGTGTGCACATCATTGTCATCATTGGTAGCTCAGTTGGAGTGCCTTGTATCATTAGATCGTAATAATAAGGAAAAAAGTGATTCTTAGACGAATCGACAGGAAGTGCAAAAGGCTAAGCAGGGATGGCTAATGTAAGGATATAGAGGCTTATCTCACTAGGGGTAAGGGAAAATTAAAGAGATCTTTGGAGAAAAGAGAACCACTTGTATGAACATCAAGAGCTCAGATAGAAATCCAGTTCTAAGCAAAGAAGGGAAAGCAGAAAGGTGGAAGGAGTATATAGAGGGTCTATACAAGGGCGATGTACTTGAGGACAGTATTATGGAAATGGAAGAGGATGTAGATGAAGACGAAATGGGAGATAAGATACTGCGTGAAGAGTTTGACAGAGCACTGAAAGACCTGAGTCGAAACAAGGCCCCGGGAGTAGACAGCATTCCATTAGAACTACTGAAAGCCTTGGGAGAGCCAGTCCTGACAAAACTCTACCATCTGGTGAGCAAGATGAATGAGACAGGCGAAATTCCCTCAGACCTCAAGAAGAATATAATAATTCCAATCCCAAAGAAAGCAGGTGTTGACAGATGTGAAAATTACCGAACTATCAGTTTAATAAGTCACAGCTGCAAAATACTAACGCGAATTCTTTACAGACGAATGGAAAAACTTATAAAAGCCGACCTTGGGGAAGATCAGTTTGGATTCCGTAGAAATATAGGAACACGTGTGGAAATACTGACCCTACGACTTATCTTAGAAGAAAAATTAAGGAAAGTGAAATTACATGTCTAGCATTTGTAGACTTAGAGAAAGCTTTATGACAATGTCTCTTTGAAATTCTGAAGGTGGCTGGGGTAAAATACAGGGAGCGAAAGGCTATTTACAATTTGTACAGAAACCAGATGGCAATTATGAGTCGAGGGGCATGAAAGAGAAGCAGTGGTTGGGAAGGGAGTGAGACAGGGTTGTAGCCTATCCCCGATGTTATTCAATCTGTATATTGAGCAAGCAGTAAAGTAAACAAAAGAAAAATTCGGATTAGGTATTAAAATCCGTGGAGAAGAAATAAAAACTTTGAGGTTCGCCGATGACATTCTAATTCTGTCAGAGACAGCAAAGGACTTGGAAGAGGAGTTGAATGGAATGGACAGTGTCTTGAAATGAGGATATAAGATGAACATCAAGAACAGCAAAACGAGCATAATGGAATGTAGTCGAATTAAGGTGGGTGATACTGAGGGAATTAGATTAGGAAATGAGACACTTAAAGTAGTAAAGGAGTTTTGCTATTTGGGGAGCAAAATAATTGAGGATGGTCGAAGTAGAGAAGATATAAAATGTAGACTGGCAATGGCAAGGAAAGCGTTTCTGAAGAAGAGAAATTTGTTGACGTCGAGTCTAGATTTAAGTGTCAGGAAGTCGTTTCTGGAAGTATTTGTATGGAGTGTAGCCATGTATGGAAGTGAAACATGGACAATAAATAGTTTGGACAAGAAGAGAATAGAAGGTTTCGAAATGTGGTGCTACAGAAGAATTCTGAAGATTAGATGGGTAGATCACATAACTAATGAGGCGGTATTGCATAGAACTGGGGAGAAGAGGAGTTTGTGGCACAAATTGACTAGAAGGGATCGGTTGGTAGGACATGTTCTGAGGCATCAAGGGATCACCAATTTAATACTGGAGGGCAGCGTGGTGGGTAAAAATCGTAGAGGGAGACCAAGAGATGAATACACTAAGCAGAGTCAGAAGGATGTAGATTGCATTAGGTACTGGGAGATGAAGAGGCTTGGACAGGACAGAGTAGCATGGAGAGCTGCTTCAAACCAGTCTCAGGACTGAAGACCACAACAACAAAAGACGAATTCCTGTCGTGATCACGACAATACACCTTTGATGCCACAGCACTAAGGCATTCCGTGGGGTGTGTACCTTGCCCAGCTCCTGCTTGGGTGGTAGAGTTACGGTTCAGTAGCAGCAGTGGTCCAAAAATTTGTGATGCACTCGGTTTGCTATAAGGTGATTCAAAATAGCGTATTCCACGTGAAATCCTGTAATCAAACAACCTTCTATTGCTGTCGTCTGTTAAGATCGTAACAATCAGTAATGATGGTCATAGGATGGACCCCTGCGGTAGTGGCGGTGCCATATGCTGTGTTCGCCACGAGCGGCCGGCTCACCTGGAGTGCCTGGTGTCGGGGTTGGGGCTGGGCCCCCTGGCCGCACTGCCTCCAGGGGCGCCCCCAGCCCCCGCGACGCCGCCCGCCGCCGCCGCCAGCTGCGCCTCGCTGTAAGACTTGAAGGTGACGAGGCGCCGCCCCGTCCCGGCCTCGGACGCCAGAGACGACACGGAGAAGAGCGACAGGTCCGTGGTGACGGACTCGTGCGACGGCGAGCGCAGCATCTTCCACTGGGCCGCGCGCGCGACAGCTGCCGGTTTGTTGACGTCTGCGACGGCTCTCCGCGCCCGCGCCCGAACACTGTGCACTCGCGACTCGACTGCAGCTGGGGCAGACGCGGCCGCGCCCCGAACGCGCCAGTCACGTGGGCCGCGCCGCGGGCTCGAGTGCAGCGCATCCGAGCCCCTCCCCTCGCCGCCCCTCCCCCCACTCTGCCCCTTCCAGGCCGACAGAACCCGTTGCTTACTTTCTGCTACGGTCGATAGCCGCCGCGCCGGGCTATACTGCACGGAGACTGCGCGACCGTGGCGCTGCCGCGCCGCGCGGAGCGGCCCGGAACCTCCCTGTACTCCTGTTTACGGTACCCATCCACAAGCAGGCACACCGAGTGGGGCGGCGCAAGTGCTCACACATTGTGTTCCTCACTACCCTTGGTCTCGCCAAGTTTGTTTGATTTCCATTAGCCACACGCATCAAGGCAGTGAAGCTTTCCATCCGCTGCAAGCAAAATCAGGGCTAAAACCGAAACCAGCATTTTAGCTCTGAATAATCCTTATGTTTCGGTATTTGTTTAGTCTATCTTATGACAGGTTTTTTCTTTCTAGTTTTTTACTAATAACCGGGTAAGAAAAGCAGCATGGCAATTTACTGTAGCAAAAGTACTACAATTTTTGGTTTTATATACCACTTTTTTTTAAAGAAATGAGTAATGATTATTCGTAAAATTACCATTGATTTGCCGCGCGGGATTAGCCGAGCGGTCTTAGGCGCTGCAGTCATGGACTGTGCGGATGGTTCCGGCGGAGATTCGAGTCCTCCCTCGGGCATGGGTGTGTGTGTCCTTAGGATAATTTAGGTTAAGTCGTGTGTAAGCTTAGGGACTGATGACCTTAGCAGTTAAGTCCCATAAGATTTCAGACACATTTGAACATTTTTGAACCATTGATTTGAAATATTGGATCGTCATAGAAACTGGGAAAAGCGATCAGCACTATATTAATAACAACACCTATAGTTAGAAACTAGCAACATGAATTAAGATCTTCGTACACCCATAGTTGAAATGGAGGACAGTGGGACGTCAGCTGGTAGAAATTTATATTAAAAATGAAGAAATTCCTCCAGCTGTATTTAAGGTGTCGATTTTATTTTGGCGACTACTTCCAACGTTGTAACAACGTCATCTTCAGGCCCATACACTTGTTGACGTCAGCTGCGTGCGGCTGATACCTTCAGCACGGAGCACGTCCGTATCTCACCACTGACTTCTAGTATCAGCCGCACGCAGTTGACGTCAACAAGTGTATGGGCCTGAAGATGACATTGTTATAACGTTGAAACTAGTTGCCAAAATAAAATCGACACCTTAAATACAGCTGGAGGAATTTCCTCATTTTAAATATAAATATGAATTAAAGGTCGGTATAGAATTGTAGAGACAGTACTGTACCTGGTGCTGTGTGGATTGGCCTATTAGGGGGTACGCATGTAAGACATGTTCCTATCTAGTCTATACAGGACGCTACCCTAGTTAGGAAGTATTTTACGAAGTGCGGTAGCAGTGACGTTGAATACTCCAGTTACTGTAAAAGATATGCGGTATCATACAAGGAGAAAACATCCACCTGTTTCCTTGGAAATAAGGGTAAATTTGATTGACATCTACATCTACATCTGCATGGATACTCTGCAAATCATATTTAAGTGCCAGGCAGAGGGTTCATTGAACCACCTTCACAATTCTCTATTATTCCAATCCCGTATAGCGCGCGGAAAGAATGAACACCTACATCTTGCCGTATGAGCTCTGATTTCCCTTATTTTATCGTGGTGATCGTTCCGCCCTATGTGGGTCGGTGTCAACAAAATATTTTCGCATACGGAGGAGAAAGTTGGCGATTGGAATTTCGTGAGAAGATTCCGTCGCAACGAAAAACGCCTTTCTTTTAACGATTTCCAACCCAAATCCTGTATCATTTCTGTGACACTCTCTCCCATATTTCGCGATAATACAAAACGTGCTCCCTTTTTTGAACTTTTTCGATGTACTCCGTCAGTCCTATCTGGTAAAGATCCCACACCGCGCAACAATATTCTAAAGGAGGACGGACAAGCGTAGTGTAGGCAGTTCCCTTAGTAGGTCTGTTACATTTTCCAAGTGTCCTGGCAATAAATCGCAGTCTTTGGTTAGACTTCCCCACAACATTTTCTGTGTCTTCCTTCCAATTTAAGTTGTTCGCAATTGTAATACTTAGGTATTTAGTTGAATTTACGGCTTTTAGATTAGACTGATTTATCGTGTAACGGAAGTTTAACGAGTTCCTTTTAGCACTCATGTGGATGACCTCAGACTTTTTGTTATTTTCGCACCATTCCGATATTTCTTCTAAATCGTTTTGCAGTTTGTTTTCATCTTCTGATGACTTTATTAGTCGATAAACGACAGCGTCATCTGCGAACAACCGAAGATGGCTGCTCAGATTGTCTCCCAAATCGTTTATATAGATAACGAACAGCAAAGGGCCTATAACACTACCTTGGGGAACGTCAGAAATCACTTGTGTTTTACCCGATGACTTTCCGTCAATTACTACGAACTGTGACCTCTCTGACAGGAAATCGCGAATCCAGTCACATAACTGAGACGATATTCCATAAACACGCAATTTTACTACGAGCCACTTGTGTGGTACAGTGTCAAAGGCCTTCCGGAAATCCAGGAATACGGAATCGATCTGAAATCCCTTGTCAACAGCACTGAGCACTTCATGTGAATAAAGAGCTAGTTGTGTTTCACAGGAACGACGTTTTCTAAACCCATGTTGACTGTGTGTCAATACCTACAATTTTATTGACGTGCTGTAAACTTGAGATGACTTAATTTTGTGGTTGCTTCAGGGTGAAAAATTGATACCGGCCAAAAGTGACGATACAGGGAAGTCGTTAACGTGTGACCTTTCCCTCTTGCAGTCGCTGCGACCTTCTTCACTTTCGCGACCGTTCCTGGAGAAAATGGGATCTATTTCTGCTGCAGTCTCAAACCAATACCGATCGTGACCTCCTGCTCCTTCACTTTGATTATAATGTTTCAATCTTTGTTCGAGGTCTACTTTTATTGCTGGACGTAATAGCAATAAAAAACCGAAAATCGGTTTTGACATAACCCTGTAATTCTGAGCATTTTTAACAGTCAGGTTAAGCAGGAGACGAAAAGAATCAGTGTAACCGTAAACCGGTTGTTTCAGCTATAACCGCTAATCCTAAGCAAAATTCGCGACTTTTCAAGATAATCGCAAACGAAAAGGCGTTTAACGAAATCCTCGTAGTTCGGAACATGGAAAGCAATTTAATGCAATTATTTGTAATGTAACTTAAAATAATCCTTATTAATTAGGAAGAATTTGAAACGAGATGATCTAACGAAGCGAAAACCGAGGTGAATGTTTCTTATTTTTTGTTTTATCCATCGGATATGGTTGGTGAGAGTGTTCGACAATAAAAGAAATGATTTTGTTTGTTGTAAAAGAACGACTGCTGCTTCCAGTCACAAATATCCTTTATTTACTTCCTGAACGTCGTGTTTTGTGAAGTAATTCCTATTACCAAGTGTATTATTGGTCTATAATGATTTTTTCAGACGTAATGTTCGCGATGTGTGAGAGGCTGCTGGTGTGTTTAGTATTTTTCGTCGTCCTCTTATGCATACACTCTCAGATATTATACGTCACTTACACAGATGACAGCTCACATTAAAAGTTATGTTTCCGTATTGCAAGTGTCTGACAGCTGTCGAAGTTATTTTATAATAAACAAAATCTTTGCTTTCCCATTTCTTTTCTTTCAGCAGCTGTATCTGGTGGGTACAATAAAGAAATAAAAAGAATTGACCTCCGTATATTTTTCTTTAGTTATTTTCAATTCAAATTATTTCTAATTAATGATTATTTTGTATATTTGTTGTTAAGTTATGCTGCATAAATTGCTCTCATATGTACCGCATTATTACAGTTAAGAATAAGAAAGACCCATTATATTGTAGAAAATAATTAATTGAATGTATTGTACGACCTGCCTTAAACCCACAGGAGGCCAGGTTCTCTAAAAACAATAAACAAATACAGAAAAACAACCTATATTGCTGTTAAATTTTACGAGTTTAATATTCATGTCTTCTTTCTAAACCATCAATTTATTTTCGCCAATTTAGTTGGACTTTTCGACATACGAGTATACTGATTTACTTTTGAATATATCGTGGGAGCAGACAGTGATCAATGTTATTACAATTAGTTACTATTAAAATCAGTCTTTATCACAAATTTATTTATTCTGGTAACCGGTTTCGACCACGCCTGTTACGGCAAGAAAGGAAGAATGAATTGATTGTTGGTGTTAATAACGATCATCCTCCTTCACCTCCTCTGCATTACTGCAGATGACGTGTCGCTGAGCACATTTGTTCTGTGCATGCAGTACACGCGAGGCACCTAGTTGTTTCCACTGCACTGTGTGGAATACCAAGGTTCTGTTACAGTTCACTAACCTGCTGTCTTCAAGTTGATGTCCCCACCGCAGAAAACAGCACGCAGGTCGTAGGTTCTGTATCTTGAGGCAGAGGTCCTGTTCTGAAACAATGTATCACTTCTTTGGGATGCCACTCGCGTATTTTAATATAGCCACACGAGAAGACTACATGATCTTAATACAACACCTTATGATACAGCAAAGTACATGATCAAACACAATATTTACGAAAATGTATCTTTACACTATTTGTGGCACGTGTCTGTGCCTCATGACTACCGGAGTGAATCTTTTAATACTGAATACTGGCAAACACATCCTGCGACAGACAACATGTCTGTTCTTCTCGACTGCCTAATGCAGAGTGACGAACAGGAACTTAAATAAATATTGGAAACACATCCTACGACAGACAACATGTCTCTTCTTCTCGGCTGCTATAACGACTCCTTTTCTTACTAGGCTAATTACTGTTTAGCTCTACAGGGCCATTATACTGAAATGTTTCCCCACACCACCTAGTATTGTCTTTCTATTTGTGTGAGTAACTGATACTGTTGTTCTTGTGTAACTATGAGTTGTGCCTGACTGGTAATCAAGTGACTCTGCTTTGTTTCCAAACTCTGGAATTTTTCAGTAATCTTATCATTTATTTCTTTTAGTTTATTAGATTGCTCCTGAGCCAAATTAAATTGCGCACTCTCCAATGCCTGGAATCTACGATTCATGTCGTTTGCAAACGTGGATTGTGACGCTGCAAGATTAGATTGCGTGGTTTCCAATGCCTGGAATCTACGATTCATGTCATTTGCAAACGTGGATTGCGTGGTTTCCAATGCTTTAATCCCTTGTGTTATGACAGTCAAACTTGACATCAGCTGGGATAACAAATCGGTATTCTCAGCAATTGGCGATTGCACTGGGCTTACTGAGGATTGTACCGACACAATTTTCGGTACAGTCATTTCGTTTTCGCACGCGTCTGTGTCAGAGATGAAATTCATGTTGTTTGTTGGTTGCTGCATATTTCTCTGGACTTCTTTCGACATATGAATGTCGGAATTAGCAACCGTTTGTGTCGACGGCATGAGCGCATTAATTATTGCTGGTTGCTCAGCCGTAATCGACATATCGCTAACGACGGCGGTATTAAATTCTGTGGCACTAGTTGACGATGCATTCACACTATTTAATTCATTTTGTGGCATTGTGATGCGTGCTTGCTTATTGGCTTTGAACATAGATCTCGTTATCACCATGTAAATGTGCAATTGACAGTTTCTCCTCTAAGTAAGTCCTACAAAAGTGACTATTAAACTTTTACACACGCAAAAACGTTAATGTCCTAATGCTGTTAATGTACACTTTACAATGTGACACAAAAACAGTGCATAGATAACACATAAAATGTTGTCTTACTATATCTACTGAAATACTGGAATTCTAGTAAAAGTAATATAGCAACTCTATTTCTACATGAAGGGTCACTACAATGCATAAATGCTCAAGAAAGCTAGTAATTCAAATGTTCTGGCCTTTTTGAAGTTTCTGCTCGGCCGCTGGGACGGCGCACTCGTTCTCTTCGTAAGATACTCCCGCACGTTAGCGTTAGCATGAAACATACAAAGGACCATAATGTAGTTACTCTATAAGACTAGACATATATACACACAATGAAACATTACTTACTAAATTACTATCATATTTATATTGCAGGATCACTATGAGTGTTGTATCAGGATCGTGTCCTGTCACGGTCGCCATTTTGTAACGACTCCTTTTCTTGCTAGGCTAATTACTGTTTAGCTCTACATCGCCATCAGTTTCACACACCGCCCTGTGTACGCTGTATGAATTTACCCACAACAGTGAACATACAGTTACTCACACAAATAGAAAGACAATACTAGGTGGTGTGGGGAAACATTTCAGTATAATGGCCCTGTAGAGCTAAACAGTAATTAGCCTAGTAAGAAAAGGAGTCGTTATACTGCCTAATCCAGAGTGACGAACAGCTCGAAACACTTCGCGCGCCATGCCAGAAAAGGCGTGACCCGAACGCTTCCGAAGTGTTTCGTCTGCAATTTCGTCAGTCTTCTGTGTTTGATTTAAATTGTTTTTAATAATTCTAAAATGACTGATTGATAGTCAGCTGTTGAGAGATATTTATATTAAAAAGTGAAGTCATTCCAATAAGTAGTAGATTAACTAATAATAATAACTACACTTTAATGTTTTGGCGCCGTTGCTCCGAA
This sequence comes from Schistocerca piceifrons, assembly GCF_021461385.2. Classification (NCBI taxonomy): domain Eukaryota; kingdom Metazoa; phylum Arthropoda; class Insecta; order Orthoptera; family Acrididae; genus Schistocerca; species Schistocerca piceifrons. The sequence continues at coordinate 481,165,921 of NC_060143.1, read as the reverse complement.
CACAGCAGCCAATCACAGAGTAGTAGCATTATGCAGGCGGTCTTTCTCACGGGAATTGTACCGAATCTGACATCTGTCACAGATACCTCACACCACATTTCGTCATCTATATACTCCTTGCATCTACACTGCTCTGGGAACAGCTTCTTGGAGCCTAATATGATGGCTGACTAAGCCAGAAATATTACACTGTGGTCATCTTCAGACCAAAATGCTGTATGAGCAGGAGCCTCCTTCTGGTGGTAAATCACTGCTCCACCAGAAGGAGGCTCCTGCTCATACAGCATTTTGGTCTGAAGATGACCACAGGGGTGGCCGAAAACGGTTACCAGAATAAATAAATTTGTGATCAAGACTGATTTTAATTGTAACTATTTGAGTATACTGATACTTCACGTGCAGTAAATGCACATAATTGTTAGAGGAATATTCCTTTCTATTTTTTTACGTCTGGTCAAGGGTTTAATGAGTATTTATCATAATTTTTTATCTTTTATAAGAAAGACCTATGGAGACTGCCTCTGCCTGGATCGAACAGCTACGTAACGATATCAGAAGAAGAACCGTGTAGGATACTACCTGCTATTTTGTTTTCTTTTCTATTTTTGAGTCATCAGTCTTTTGACTGTTTCGATAAGCGGACGGCTACGAATTGTTCTCTTTTAATCAATCTCTTCATCTCAGAATAGCACTAGCACCCTGTTTCCTTAATTATTTGTTGGATATGTTCCAGTCTCTTTCTTTCCCTATTATTTTTACCGTCTACAGCTTTCTCTAGAACCACGAATGTTGTTGCCTGATGCCTGAACGGATGTCTTATCATCCTGTCTCTTCTTGTGGTTAGTCTTCTCCATATGTTCCTTTCTTCGCCGATTCTGCGTAAAACATTCTCATTTCTTATCCTATCAATCCTTCTATGTTCAACGTCCACCTGCTGCACTAAATCTCAAACACTTCGATTCTCTCCTGTGCCGGTTTTCGCACTGTCCATGATTCACTGCCGTAAAATGCTGGGCTCCACTTTCACAGAAATTTACTCCTCAGATTAAGGCCGGTGTTTGTTACTAGTAGACTTTAACCGACCAGCAGTGCTCTTTCTGCCTGTACTAATCTGCGTTGTATGTCTTGCTTGCTTTGTCCGCCATGGGTTAGTTTGCTTCTTGGTTAGCAGAATTCCTGCACTTCGTCTAATTCGTGGTTCCCAATTTTGATGCTAAGCAGAACTTACTCCATTCCATTTTGACTGGCTGTCACACCAACACTTCTGAACTATTTCAAACTGCAAAGTTATTTATTTCAGTATTGCATTTCACTTGTTTGGAGCATGATCAGATTGTCTATAACATGAAAATAGCCCATTAAGAAAATAATAGAGAGAAGGGCGTGGTCCTATCTTGCACAACTACGCGATTAAATGAGCTGGAATATATACTAGAACTTACTTAAAAGTAAGTCGACATAAAACCTATCCGTCATAGGGTCCTACAGAATGAGAAGTGGACTTAATTAAAATGAATAAAGTACGACAATAAGCCATCCCGTAGTGTATTAAATTTTAAGGAAACAGATTTCAGTACTCAGGAATGTGACTTACTAAATAAAAGGTTCAAGTATAACATTCTACCTCGACTTGATGAAAGGATGGTTATGGCTTTGATGACAGATTTAAAAAAATGCTCTACCACTTGCATCGAGTCGGAAAAAGTCAAGACGGTATGTAGTGATCTTACTGAAAAGGCTACCCATAAAAATCCAGTAATAAAGGCCAGGTGCTTCTAAATTTTATTAATAATAGGTTGAGATCTGATGAAGCATTAATTGTTCGTGCTGATATGGGCTTACATCAGTCGTCATTTGTAGGAAAGGTTATAAAGCTACGTCCTTGCGATTTTTTGAGGAGAATAACAGCGAAGAAATGGAATATGATACTGGTGAACTGAAATGTACACGAATGGTCTGAAAACCCATATAGACGGCTGCTGCAGTATTTTTTGTCCTGACCTCGTACCGAAATTGAAAGTGATGAACCCTAGAACACTAACACTTCGTACCTAAATTGAGACTCATACGGATAGCTTTCCGACATGTCCGATAGTTAATCTTATTGGGAACCCAGGTGAAACTGCCTCCAAAACATATTCTTAACTTCTTAGAAGTAATGTTGTAGTTTCTAATAGAAGGGAGTTGGTTCAACTTTTAAATGATAAAACTTTCCTAACTTACATAGTTTGCTCTCTCTGGATATTAAAAGTCTGTAACAAAACTTTTCCTTTGGATGAGACGGCCCTTATTATACAAAAAAATTTCTTTGAGCATCGTCAGCTAAGCTTCGATGAAATAGTAGGCCATCTTACTGATGTTACTTACATCTTGCCATTACTTCCCGTTCAAAGATCAGTATTGTAAGCAGAAGAATGGTTTGGCCATGGGCAACTGCCTAACAGGATGTCTCGCGGACATTTTTGTCAGTCATTGAAAGTGTAGCTATTTTAGGCAGAATGCTAGTCGTTCGCATCAGGTCCTCTTCTACCGCCTTTACGTAGATGATATCATTATTACCTTCATCGGTCCTGTCTCTCATAGATCATACACCCAGACATATTTACTCACAAAGCGAAGGACTGTAACAGGGAGCGTAACTATTTAGACTTGCAGCTTCGGCGTGGTGGAATTCGCTTTGACACCTGTCGTGAAACTACCACTAGCGACTCTATAATTCATGCCTCCTCCTGCCATTCTTACGCGTACAAATTGAGCTTTTTCATATCTGTGGTAAACCGCATTAGTGAGATCCCGCTCATCCTCTCTTCCACAGAAAAGTAATTAGGGAATTTGAAACGCATCGCTGTAAACAATGCTTACAGTTGTAACCTCCCAACAGAAAAACATTTATTTATGTATAGATTCGCATTCAGTGTAATCTCCCCACAGATAAATTTCGTAACCTACCAACAGTTTATTATTCCGTAACCTCACAATAATAACGTGACTAACCTCTCAATAAAATTGTGGCTTACTTATAACCTTTCAATAATTAACTGACTATGAATCTAAACTGGTAAATTTGAACGTCAGCAGTGCTGCGTCATGGCCCTGAAAGATCATTCTGAATAAATTGAAAATTCTTACCTCAATGAAGTCGCCGGATAACGCGTATATATCTGCTCCTATAAGAAATTTTTCTGGCACAGCCCAGTGCAATGCTGGCCGATAGATTTGTCATGTATAAAAATAACAACAAATTTTTTTCTTTACAATAATCGGGATGACCATGGATTGGAGAAATTAGTAAATTCTTAAAATTGAGATAAATGATTGTCAAAAGTTAATTTTTGTAAGAAAGTTTATTATTAAGAGATTTTTTAAAAACGTTTAGATGGGACTTGATATAACAACAGTACATATGCGCGAGGCTGCTTTTACCTTATACTACATCGCTCAGGCACCGCCATCGCTCCCCACGACTGGCCCAGCCAACTCGATACACCAGACTGCCAGCTACTACTTACTGCTACTGCTACACAGTTCGTACTGCAGTCAGCACTGCTCTCTGGTGAGAGATTCTCTTATAGCTTACATATCGCAGGCAGCGCTTGATCAATCCATCGAAATTACATCTGCTCGAGTGCGCTAGCAACAAAGTCCTTAGTCATGGACCTCTTACACAGTCCTGAAATAGTTGATAAAGTATAAACAAAAAACATCCAAATTTGTGAGGGTCCCATTTACTGGAATCTCTCCTGTGAGCTGGCTAAGTTCTTCAAAAAACGGGATATGCGTGTTAATTTTACTACCGGTAGTAAAATTCAGATTTATATTCATAAAGAGCTCCGCTGCAGAGGTAGGTATGCAGGAGCTGGTGTGCGCGTATTGGAATGCAGTGATTGCAAAATGGCTGATACAGGCCGGACTGGCAGAATGTTAAAGATGAGGTTTAGTGAGCTTTTGTTTACCAAGAAAGGCCAGGCTTTTAAAGCATTTCGCTTTGGCCGAGCATCATAAGTCAAGCAGGGAATGAGTCTCCCACACTGTGTTCAGAAGGGGAAAACTGAATATGCTTGAGGAGTTGGAGATTGTTAAGCACCTGCATGTTGACAAGCATCAGTAAAAATCAGATCTGTTACGACTAAGTTTGTAGAATGTTGGTACAATGGTACGCAGCGTTACTTGCTTAGGGTAGGTCATCGTTTGTGATCCGCAAATTTTATCACGATGGCAATTTAAATTTTAGCCAATGTGCCGCGCATTACTGGACCTTTATGGCATACTTGCCTTGCTATTGGTGAAGTTAACATCACTTTACTGGTTTCTTCATGTACAGGCAACTTAATATATATTTGGTTTTACGTGATTTTGTATGCTTCTCTTATTTTATTTGTTTCTTGTGATTTCCATAAACACATTTTATTCTATTTGTCTTAACAACTGATTCTATGCGCCACCTGGTTATCTTTTGCCACATCTATGTGATCGCTAAACGGACTTGTTCTGCCGCGCGCAACTGAAACGGCGTTTATAGTTCTTTAAACGTGGTCCAACGCTGTGCTGATATGGCGAAGTTTGCTGGTGTGGTTAAGGCAATATAAGCTCTTTATTTGTAAAAGTCTTTCCGTCTCGTTCATGTACGGGATGGATTACTTTCGTACTTCCTTTCTTTTTATTAGGTCTACTTCTCGTTCTGTGGCGCTCTGTGACGGATGAGTTTATATCCAGTTACTATTACGTAAATTCTAATATATATTTCAGTTCATTTATTCGCTTAGTTGTGCAAAATAGGACCATTTTCTTCCATCCTGTTCTTAATGGATTGTTTTATTGTTCTATAGACAATCTGACGATACCCCAGGAGGATGGAATGCGTTGTTGAAATAAACAACTTTGCAACACAGCCTGTTTCCCTATCTAATACTAAGTTTATCGCTAATCTCATTTCCGCTCCTCCATTTTACTTTCGTTATTTCTTCGATTGACTTTCAGTCCATATCCTCTACTCATTAGACTGTATATTCAATTGAATACTTTCCACAGTTTTTCTTCACTGATCAGGGAAGCGGATGACTGTATCTTTGTCTCATATCCTTTTTTAATCCGAGCGCTGTTCATTGTCTTATTAATATTTTTCTCTGTTATTGCCTTTTTGTGTCATCAGCTTTCTGTGTGGTTTGATGCGGTTCGCCACAAATTCCTCTCCTGCTTTCATGTCGTAATACTGGCAACGTACGTCCTCAATTATTTGCTGGATGTAGTCCAATCCCTGCCTTCCACTGAAAGCTTTTTCCCTCTACAGCTTCCTCTAGTATCATGGTGGTTATTCTGTGGTATCTTAACAGATGTCCTGCTGCCCTATCCATTCTTCTTCTCAGTGTTTTCCATATATTCCTTTCCTCTCGGTTTTTCGGGGAACCTCCTAACTCGACCTAATTTTCATCATTCGGCTGTAGCACCACATCTGAAATGCTTCGATTCTCTCCTGCTCCGGTTTTCCCATAGTCCATGTTTCACTACCATACAATGCTATGCTCCAAATGTACATTCTCAGAAATTTCTTCCTTAAATTAAGGCCTATATTTCATACTAGTAGATATCTCTTGGCCAGAAATGCACTTTTTACTAGTGCTATTTTGTTTTATATATTCTCTTGCTTCATCTGTCATGGGTTATTTTGCTTCCTAGGTAGCAGAATTCCTTAACTATATCTACATCTTAAACACCAATTATAATGTTAAGTTTATCGCTGTTGACATTTCTGATACTTTTCATTCCTTTCGGCTCTTCGATTTACTCTCAGTCCATATTCTGTATTCATATTCATATTGTGTATTCATTCCATTCAGCAGATCCTGTAATTCTTCTTCATTTTCCCTATAGCTTACCCCTATTTTTCTCAGGATTTCGAACATCTTGAACCTTTTTACTCTGTCGTACGCTCTCTCCAGTACGACATATTCTACGAACGTACCTTGATTTTTCTTTAGTCTTGCTTCCATTATCAACCGCTACTTCAGAACTCTGGTACCTTTACCTTTCCTAAAGCCAAACTGATCGTCATCTAACACATCCTCAGTTTTATTTTCCATTCTTCTGTATATTAGTCTTGTCAGCAACTTGGAAGCTGATTGTTCTATAATTTTCGCACTTATCGGCTCTTGTAGTTTTCGAAATTGTGTGGATGATGTTTTTCCGACAGTCTGATGGTATATCGCAAGTTTCATGCATTCTATACACCATGCCAACTCCACTAATGATTTAGGAAATTCTCATGAAATCCAACCCTTCTGCCTTATTCGATAGCAAATCTTCGAAATCTCTTTTAAATTCTGATAGTGGATTCCCTAACTCTTGCATGTCGCCTACTGCTTCTTCTCCTATCACGTCATTAGACAAGTCTTCCGCCTCACAGACGCCTTCAACGTACTCTTTCCACTTATCCACTCTCTCCTCTGCATTGAACACGTAGAGTTCCCATTGATCTCTTAATGTTTCCACCCTTGTTTTTAATTTCACAGAAGGTTGTTTTTATTTTTCTGTGTACTGACTTAGTCCTTCAAACAGTAATTTTTTTCGATTTCTTTATAATTCTCATGTTGTTATTTCACCGTAGCTTCCTGCACTTCCTATTTATTTCATTCGAAAGGGACTTGTCTCGTGGTCGTGCGGTAGCGTTCTCGCTTCCCACGCCCGGGTTCCCGGGTTCGATTCCCGGCGGGGTCAGGGATTTTCTCTGCCTCGTGATGGCTGGGTGTTGTGTGCTGTCCTTAGGTTAGTTAGGTTTAAGTAGTTCTAAGTTCTCGGGGACTTATGACCACAGCAGTTGAGTCCCATAGTGCTCAGAGCCATTTGAACCATTTTTGAAAGGGACTTGTATTCTTGTATTTCTGAATTTCCTTGGGCGTATTTGTACTTCCTTCTTTCGTCGGTCAACTGAAGCATATCTCGTGTTTCCCAAGGTTTCTTCGCAGTTGCATTCCTTGTACCTACGCTTTCCTCTGAATCGTCTATAATTGCCCTTTTTAGAGATATTCTTCTTCATCTGAACTGCCTACTGAGATATTCATTATCACAGTGTGTTGTGTCACCGCCAGACACCACACTTGCTGGGTGGTAGCCTTTAAATCGGCCGCGGTCCGTTAGTATACGTCGGACCCGCGTGTCGCCACTATCAGTGATTGCAGACCGAGCGCCGCCACACGGCAGGTCTAGAGAGACTTCCTAGCACTCGCCCCAGTTGTACAACCGACTTTGCTAGCGATGATTCACTGACAAAATACGCTCTCATTTGCCGAGACGATAGTTAGCATAGCCTTCAGCTACGTCATTTGCTACGACCTAGCAAGGCGCCATTATCAGTTGCTATTGATATTGTAAATAATGTACAGACAAGAGCTACGTTCAACATTAATGGATTAAAGTTAAGTATTCCACCAGCTACATCCTTTTTTTCTAGTCTAACTTCCTTGTCCTGTTCCAGACCTCACGCCAGACTGCGTGAGCTAAAACGCGTGCCTTTCGGCTTCCTCTTACATTAGAGGGTTGGCCCTCTTGCCAAACCACAACACAGTGTGTATCCAACTTCTTTGTGCATTGACGCTTCCTTACTAGCCTCTTAAACTTCAAACTACCCTTCATCGTTGCCAAATTGTGATCTGAATCTATATCTGGCGCTGGGAGCACCTTACAATCCAATATCTGATTTCGGAATCTCTGCCTGACATGATGTAATGTAACTGAAATCTTCCTGCATCTCTCGGCCTGTTCCAAGTATACCTCCTCCTCTTGTGACTGTTGAACGGAGTATTCTCTGTTACCATCTGAAATTTCTTTCATAAATCAGTTAATATTTCTCCTGACTCATTCCTGCTACAAAGTCCATATTCTCCTGTAATCCTTTCTTCTGCTCGTTACCCTACAGGCGTGTTCCAATCCCCCATGAGCATTAGATTTTCATCTCTTTACATGCTGAAAGACTCGTTCAGTATCCTCATATACTTCCTGTATGTCTTCATCTTCTGCTTGCATCGTTGACATGTACACCTGAACTGTCGCTGTCAGTGCTGGTTTGCTGTCGATTCTGATGAGAACAACACTATCACTGAAATGTTTACACTAACTCTCAGTCCTACATTCCCTTTCACAAAGAGTTCTACTCCCGTCATACCATTTTCTGCTGTTGTTGATACTTCCCTGCAGTTACGTGACCAGGAATCCTTGTCTTCTTTACATTTCACTTCACTGGCCCCCACTATATCTAGATTGACGCTTTTAATTACCTTTTCAGTTTTTCTAGCTTTCCCTCCAAGTTTAAACATCTGACATTCCACGCCCCGATTCATAGAACGCTAAACGTTAATTGATTATTCAAGTTTTCCTCATAGTCACCTCTTGCTTGACAGTCTCCTCCCACAGATCCGAATGAGGAATAAGTCCGGAATATTTTGCGAATGTTGAGATCATCATGCCACTTTTTCAATTGTAGGCCACATTTCCTGTGGATACACATTATGTGTCATTAACGCAGTGGTTTCCACTGCCTTCTGCCTCCTCATGCAGTTGATCATTGCTGATACTTTCACCTTTAGGGACGGAGCCCAGGCCCTTGAAATCCCATGCATGTTCAGTTCGGTTTCGGTCAGTGTTGTTGGCAGGCTGTTCCGTCACTGGACTGCCGGCTGCATTCAAATCATCTCAGATGACCTGGGCGATGTCAGGTCGAGCGTTGACCTGCATCATTGTGAAGCGTGGTCCAATTGGTGTAGCCTCCTGAAATACGTATGCCTCCGTTACGTCATCGTGGTAGCGATGGGTGTTTAATGTCGGCATGACTAAGTGGTGCTCTTTCCTGTTTAGCCTGATACCTCCCCAAATCGAGGAAGATCCACCCCGGAGTTGATCTGCAGGCAGGTGACGCCAACATAATTCCTCACCTGAACATCGCAACACCAGACTCATGGATACTGTCGTCATAGCCCTGCCTGGAGAAGCTTGACTCATCTGCAAAGAGAACTTGATGCCAATGCTCCAACACCACTGCCAGTGCTGTCAGTCAAGCTGGAAGATGCCCATTAGATGTGCACTTGTCAATTTGGACACTGTCACTGACTGGTGCAGATAAATGGCAGATCTTGGAGCCATCGCTGAACTGTCAGCAACGACGCCACTTGACAAGTAGAAATAGCGGCCGTCTTGGACAGCCTGGCATCAAATAGCTCTATCCTCTCGCAGTATGGTGCAACAAGGACGGCCCTGACCTAGCGTCCCACAGTAAAGCCTATCTATCAATTTCAATGCAGCACCCTTCCTACCACAGTTTGTGACACGACTAGCACGTGTGGAATGTAATGTTGTAATCTCTCAGCTCCACAAAGAGCAACAACTTGGTTAACCTCAGTGGAAGACGGTGGTCTCCATACCAGTTACCGAGCGAGGTGGCGCAGTGGTTAGCACACTGGACTCGCATTCGGGAGGACGACGGTTCAATCCCGTCTCCGGCCATCCTAATTTAGGTTTTCCGTGATTTCCCTAAATCGCTTCAGGCAAATGCCGGGATGGTTCCTTTGAAAGGGCACGGCCGATTTCCTTCCCCATCCTTCCCTCACCCGAGCTTGCGCTCCGTCTCTAATGACCTCGTTGTCGACGGGACGTTAAACACTAATCTCCTCCTCCTCCTCCATACCAGTTCTGTAAAACAAAACAAACTTTCCATTCCTCTTGCTGAGATGAGCCAGAGATTAATATACACGTTGTTATTGACGGAGTGCTTGCACTGAACACTGAACACATCGCTTTGAGGCGCCATGTCACGGATTGCGTGGCCCCTCCCGCCGGAGGTTCGAGCCCTCCCACGGGCATGGATGTATGTGTGTTGTTCTTAGCATAAGTTAGTTTAAGTAGTGTGTAAGTGTAGGGACCGATGACCTCAGCAGTTTGGTCTCTTAGGAATTCACACACATTTGAACACTTTTTGAATGGCGATAGCTTGGAAGGGGAAAAAAAAAAAGAAAAAGAAAACGCTCCATACCGTGCGAAAGTTGTCTGCAGAATTATTTGATTGTACTACAAAACGATACAGCTGGGTGTCCCTACATCGTTGCACTACAGCTTTCTGGCCACAAGCGTAATCTAAAGGGTGTCGAAAGGGTTGCCTGTCTCGCTTACGCATAGGAATCAGTGAATGAGTGTGTCTGTAGAAGCACGTTCTTGAGTCCAACAAAGATTCGTGGTTGACACCGACAATGTTGCCCAGCTGATTGGGTCTTAGAGTGATCCTTCGCACCCACCCTGTGCACGGACCACAGAAGAGTGCAAAAATGGGAGACGACAAATAATAAACTCAGTTTCTGCTACAGACCATTTTCAGATTTCGTTGAATGTTCCTGAATTGTCCTTGGTGGTTCCACGCCGTTTACAGAGCAAAAATTGCGACCACACTTCAGTCCAATTAATTTATTTTGTTAACCGGTTTTTGACTTACAAGGCCATTATCAGACTTTAACTATCATCATCAAAGAAGGTACAATACTTGTGAACAACACTGAAAACGATGTTATGCCTCAAGAGTGAGGACGTGCACAGAGTAAATAACATCGACAATGTAGCAGTAGTCTAATTAAAAAGTTAAAAGTTAACCAGTAAATAATTATAAATGGAGCTAACTAGAAAAATAACACTAAATTAAAAAAAAAAAAAGTTTGCCTCAATCAAGGGTCACAACGTCGTCTGGGCTGACTACATTCTGCATAGGAAAAAAGAAAAAAGAATCTCCCCTAATCTACGCTTCCTCTATTGTTCCCTCCAGTGTTTGCAGGAAATGGTGTAGAATCCCATGTATAGGACAGGTATCACATACCGTAGCAAAAACGCTGAAATCCTTATCTTTGCTAAAGAAAACTCGTCAGCCGTTTATTTTTAGAAGTTATTTTGTTTAGACAACCAGTTTTGGCAACTCATTAATGCCATCTTAAAGCCCCTGCGTGTTAAAATCGAGTATACATGTGGTATATATAAAGGTATACCAAACCAGAGATTATAAAAAATGAATATTAGTAACAAAAGTCCTTCAGAATTGAAAAATGTGATTTGCAGCGTTAAAAATAGTACCTGTGCACATAAAGCACAACGAATCAGAATATGTAATATACTGGTTAGCATCGAAGCCAACTTCTTGACATCACATATTTACAACAGAACATACGAAACCATACAAAAAACAAAAAAATAGACGTTGTATAAATTCGGAAGCACAACGAATAAAGCTTCTCTACTTTTTTTCCTTTTTCTTTCCTTTTTATTTCTTTCTTTTCATTTTTTAGACGTATATTTTTATTTTTATTTAAAAAACCCTTCATAATTCTTGTAGGTGAGAAACACCCTAGCTCTTAGGAAAACCTATCCTCATTTAAATTAATACGTCGCGTACATAATAGTGTGCTTATACATCGCCTAAATATTATCACCATTACTGATCTATCAGAAGCAGTAACCGCAGAATCAGAAAACGCAACCAGAGGCAAAACCCAACGGCTGAAAAATTACTAACTGAATAACGGTAAGCAAAGAATTTGCGAGGAATACTTATAAAATACCTGGAGGACATAATGTTATATACCAAATCAAAAAATAAAAAGACATGGCTTCGTGTCCCTTAAACATTAATTAATCGGCGACAGATACTAGGGTACAATATAAAAGGATTCCAGGTACAATGTTAACCATGGGAGTCCTCTGAGAATATCAGTTGACTGTGTGATTATTATTCCGCAGGGAGTATAAGGTATCGTGCTACTGCCTATTTATAAAATGACGAAACGAACCCAAATAGGAAAACTGGCAATAGCAAGGTGCATCGCAAAAGGTAACGAGCAAAACCCAACAAGACATCAAAGGATAAGACCGCTAATTAAGGAACACTCTGGCGCAAAATGGAGCAACATTTGTGAGCGAGAAAGGAGTAATGAAATGAGCTCATACTCGAAACCAATCATGGAATTGTATACAACACCAAATCAAAGCCTTCTAAGTAATGAGGAAAACCAAATCGATAAAACAAGCAGTGTAGTAGCACAAGCCTACAATTGCCAGGAGTCTAGAGCCACACCGCGAAACTTGTGACCCACAACAGTAGCACATAACGTACTCAAAACTCACAGCTATCATCAGGTCCTTAAAAATCGTTGAATTCACGTATGTGTTAAGAACATCATTAAATTCTCCATAACGTTTATGGTGAAGTAAAGGTCACAAAGCTACAGCTATGCTAAAGCAACCAATACGCAACTCAAGAGACGCAGTCAAGAAACACCGAATACCCCACATGTGACCTGTGGAATATGTCAATTTGGGTCTAAAAATGTGACTGACTAAAAATGCTATATGGTATGCGAACGAACTGTTTACTACAAATCAAATTGTAGAGTAACAGCAACCACCTCGCCGTCCTAAATCTCATAAGAGACATCACTGTCACAAGGAAAATCCCAACTTAGATGCGTATAAGCTTACAAAAGAGCAAAACATGGTAAATAATGAAAACGTGCTACATACTAGTAGTATGGAGCGTTGTAAAACGAGATTCGGAGAGTTGCAGAGACATCAAAGGTCTATAAGAGATTCCAGTACTCATAACAAGGCCATCTACCATACGTCACAGCCAGACAAACCAGTGCATGAGTAACATAACATATGCTTGCTAAGAATCAAAGACAAGAAAACTACAGATAGAAAAAAGCGTAGAATATGGGGAACACATTGGTCAAAGACAGCAGAATCCGAGTCAAAAAGAAAGTACACAAATACAGGTAAGCCACGATAAAACATATGATCAAAGAAACACAACAGAATAACAAAACAGTAAAAACTGCAGCGCACTGTCAAAAGTTAATTCAGTCAACGAGAGCTATTAAATAACAAGCTCCTGCGTAAAACAAAGTACCCTTAGACTATTGGTATGAACACCCGACCTACAGACCTATCATAGGAAGGACGAAAACACTCTGTAATCTAACAAGGTTAGGTCGTGTGTTTACCAACAAATGTAAAAAGCCATGCGACAACCCACTAGATCTCAGGTCAGGTACTCTTCAAAATAGTGTCCTGTATTTCTAAACCACACCATACTATAGTAGTCCATGTACGCAATGAAAGAAACGCTATTGTTGCCGAACTATTACTGAAATCAAATCATCAAAAGTAAACGATCATTAAACGATGACAAAATCTACGACTTACACCAAAAAAGTAGAAGAGGACAAAGATGACTTAACTTTAATTTCTCAGCTTTGACACAAATCCTTTTGACAGAAACTACACAATCGTCATTATCACGTGAACGTTTCCAAATAAAACATCCCTGTGAAGAGAAGTGTACTATCGTAAGATATGTGCTATTCTCGACACTATTCACAATAAAACCAGTAGGTAAGCGACATCGGTAAAAATACTGTAACCCCTCTACAATAACACCATTGTCACGTAACACTTCAAAATGAAATCGTCCCCAGTGCCATGAAATGTACGATCGTAAGGTAAGTAAGATACGCCGACTTAATTGCAACACGCCGGTGGTGAAACAGGTACAGAGTAACTCACGCTACACAGTTGGCCATACCAACAATTGCCACAGAACAAGCATTTACTCGCCTAGAATCAGATACATTGAAGCATGTATAACTGGAACCATCAGTATCTGGATTCACATCTACATCTACATATATACTCCGCTAGCCACCAAGCGGTGTGTGGCGGAGGGCACAATTCGCGTCAAAGTCATATTCCCCACCCCCCTCTGTTCCACTCGCGGATCGCACGAGGGAAAAACGACTGTCTGAACGCCTCAGTACGAGCTCTTATTTCCCTTGTCTTTGAATGATGATCATTACTCGATTTGAAAGTTGGTGGTAATAATATGTGCTCTACATCCTCGGTGAAGATTGGATTTCGGAATTTAGAGAGCAGCCCCTTCTGTTTAGCGCGTCGTCTATCTGCAAGTGTGTCCCACTTTAAACTTTCTATGAGATTTGTAACGTTCTCGCGATGGCTAAATGTACCAGTCACGAATCTTGCCGCTCTTCTTTGGACCTTCTCAATCTCTTGAATCAGACCCATCTAGTAAGGGTCCCATACAGACGAACTATACACTAAGACTGGGCGAACTAAAGTACTGTAAGCTATTTCCTTTGTTGAAGGACTGCATCGCTTCAGGATTCTACCAATAAACCGCAATCCAGAGTCCGCCTTACCCGTTATTTGTGTAATCTGATCATTCCATTTGAGATCATTTGGAATAGTCACACCATGATACTTGACTGATGTTACCGCTTCCAAAGACTGGTCATTTATTTTGTACTCGTACATTAATGGGGATTTTCGCCTTGTTATACGCAGTGGATTACACTTACTAATATTGAGAGATAACTGCCAGTCATTACACGACGCATTTATTTTCTGCAAATCCTCATTGATTTGTTCACAACTTTCGTGTGGTACTACTTGCCTGTAGACTACAGCATCATCGGCAAACCGTCTAAGGCCGCTGTCAATACCATCAACCAGATCTTTTATGTAAATCGTAGAAAGCAGAGGACCTATTACGCTGCCCTGGGGCACACCTGAAGTTACTCTTGTTTCCGTTGAAATTACCCCCTTCAGGACGACAAACTGCTCCCTGTCTGTTAGAAAACTTCCTGTCCAACCGCATGTGTCATTGGATAGTATTGTGTCTCACTGTTTAGAAGCACAAAACGCGTGGGAGTTTTCAGCTCGTTACTAAATGCAAATAAGTAAGAGGCCGAGTTGATAGGAGCAGAAGGAGTCCAGGTTGCAATAATATGCGGTACGGCACACTGTTAGAGAAAAGGATTATTATTCAAGAAACACATAGTACAATGAAATTACTTATCTTCAGTGGTTTGTAGGACGACAGCTGCGGCTATGAACTGACAATCTCGTAACATGGAATACCATGAATTAATACAACATATTCTCAGGGACTAAGCCTGATGAGCCCTCCTCAGAGAATCAATGCAAACATTACAGAACTGTAGGAGCGCCTAGTTTGAAATCTAGCTAAGTAGTGAACGAGGCACACTCCAGTTCCGTCGAGCTGCACAGCCCGCTAGAGTGCGCTTTGCTCGGCAGACGACGGGCTGCCAACCCTTGTGTTGACGCGGCGTTGTAGTAGCATCTGTGGCAATGATACTACACATAGACCGTAAGCGCGCACTTTTTGTAGCAAGCGACAGTGCGGAACTGAGTCGAACGCCTTTCGAAAGTCAAGAAATATGGCATCAACCTGGGAGCCGGTATCTAGAGCCTGTTGTATATCATGCACAAAGAGGGCCAGCTGTGTCTCGCATGACCACTGTTTCCTAAAACCGTGCTGGTTTCTGCAGAGGAGCTTCTCAGAGTCTAGAAAGGTCATTATGTCTGAACACAAAATATGTTCCATGATTCTACAACAAATCGATGTCAGTGAAATTGGCCGGTAATTATGTGCATCCGATTTTCTCCCCTTTTTATAGATTACTATGACCTGGGCCTTCTTCCAGTCCCGTGGAACTTTCCGCCGTTCCAACGATCTCTGATAGATGACGGGTAAGAATGGTGCGATATTTGTAGCATAGTCGACATAAAATCTTACGGGGATACAGTCTGGGCCAGGTGCCTTTCTGGCTTCTAAGGATCTTAACTGTTTTACAGTCCCAGATACACTAAACACTATGTCAGCCATCCTTTCCTTTGTTCGATAATTGAAAGGGGGAATGGTGCTGCAGTCCTCTATCGTAAACGAGTTTTTGAAAGCTAGGTTTAGAATTTCGGCCTTCTGTTTATCATTATCAGTTACATTACCCGTGCTGTCAGCAAGATAAGGTATTGAATTATTTGTAGCGTTCATAGATTTTACGTACAACCAAAATTTTTTGGGGTTATTTCTAGAATCTGCAGATAAAATATTGCTTTCAAATTCGTTAAAAGAGTCTCTCATTGTCCTTCTGACAGCTGCTTTCATTTCGCACAATTTCTGTTTGTCAGTTGGGCAGTGACTACGTTTAAAACGACTGCAAAATTCACTGCTTTCTCAGCAACTTCCTAATATGTTTGTTGTGCCAAGGTCAAAAAATGGTTCAAATGGCTCTGAGCACTATGGGACTTAACATCTGAGGTCATCAGTCCCCTAGAACTTAGAACTACTTAAACCTAACTAACCTAAGGACATCACACACATCCATGCCCGAGGCAGGATTCGAACCTGCGACCGTAGCGGTAGCGCGGTTCCAGTCTGAAGTGCCTAGAACCGCTCGGCCACACCGGCCGGCGTGCCAAGGTCGATCCTTCCCCTCTCCTATACTTTTGCTAGGCACATACTTCTCTAGCACATGGTGAACAGTACCTTCAAATTCCGACCAAAGATGCTCAATATCTTTGTGTCCCGCAGTGAATGCTTGGAGTTGACTATGAAGGTATTCATTAATGACACTTTTATTGGCTTTCCCAAACAAGAAAACTCTACGCTGTTTCTTTCTTTTGCTTGCGACTTCCACCGACATAGAAGCCACAATGATATTATGGTCGCTAATACCTTCTTCTAGATTAACTTCCTGAAAAGATCAGGTCTGTTTCTCGCCAAGATATCTACTATGTTCCCATCTCAAGTTGGTTTTCTAACCAATTGCTCAAGGTTGTATGTTGAGAGAGCTCCTAGAATAAATTCACACGAATCTTTGCTTCTGCCCCCTGTGATAAATTTGTAATTTTCCCAGTCAATGGATGCTAGATTAAAGTCTCCACCCATAACTAATGGATAATTTGGATGTTTACTTCCGATGTACTCAAGACTTTCCCTGAAACGTTCTGCGACGTTTGTTGTGGATGCTGGTGGTCTATAAAAACATCCTAATACAATGGTCAATCCTTGTCGGATTGACAGCTTTATGCAGACTATTTCACAGCCCCACGCAGTATCGATCTCAACTGCGTTTAAATAGCTTTTAACTGCAATGAACATACCACCTCCTATAGCATCAGTCCTTCCTAAACATTGTCTAATCAGAGTTCAAAATTTCACTGCTTTTTATGTCTGGTTTCAACCAATTTTCGGTACCTAATACAATATTGGCATTACTACTGTTTATTTCGAAGATTAACTCGGGGATCTTGCTACAGACACTTCGACAATTTACTAACATGAGGTTAAGCATATTTAAATCCTTTGTAATGACCTGTTTAGGCGAACTAACAAATTTTACAGTTGGCACACCCACATCAGTGTCATGAACTTGTAATTTTTCGGGCCAGCGGTTTGTTTCCCATGGGGAGGAACCTAATCTAAAAAAAACCCGATGTGCACGCCACAAGTACTGTGCTACCCATGTAGCTGCTTCCTGTGTGTAGTGCACCCATGATATATCGAGGGGCGTCCTACAACCTTCCACCCCATAGCGTAGGTCGAGAAATCTACAACCATTTTCGCCACAGAGTCGACGTATCCTCTGGTTTAGATTCTCCACTCGACTCCAAACCAGAGGACCCCGGTCCACCCTGGGTAGGATGCTGCAGATCGTCAGCTTGGCTTCCACTCCTCGAGAGATGGAGGTCGCCTTCACCACTTTAGCCAGCCGTCGAAAGGACCCAAGGACTTCCTCGGAACCCCGACGACAGACATCGTTGGTGCCGACATGCGCAACAATCTGCAGCTGGCTGCACACCGCACGCTCGATAGCCACCGGAAGAGCCTCTTCCACATCCTGGACAAGACCCCCCCCGGGCAAGCACACCGAGTGAACGCTGGACTTCTTGCCCGCCCTAGCTGCTATGCTCCTGAGGGGCTCCAAGACCCGCCTAACATTGGAGCTCCCAATAACTAACAAACCCCTACCCCCACCTGCCTGTCCGGACCTTTCTGAAGAAGCAACCACTATCCTGGCAGGAAGTGCATTCTAAAACGGATGCACAAACAGTCAAGCCTCAAGTTACAACTCAAGATGAACATCGAACCCATACAATCTACATGCAAACTTACTTTTGTGGAGTGTGTATGTTGAAGACTTGACAACAACAGAGCACACCTGCTGTCCGAGAAAGTGGTTTAAGATAGTACAACGGAGTCTAAGGATAGAGGAGAACCATCGTTGGCATGGACTGGTATGTTGTATCATCGTGAAGGGGTAGAATGTGTACAACGCCAAAACCTGAAAATGAAACGGACAATGGGAAGAACAGACACTCTAAGGTGTAACCATTCAGAGACGAAACACAAAGTTACAAACACGAGTTAAATTTATCAGCGCCGCCCTTTTGTGTCTGCACAGTGAGCATATGAATGAGTGCAAACTTAGCTTACCACTTAGCGTGCAAATGGACAAAACATCTGAACTGTCTTCTCAAGACCAAGGTGTTAAACCGACATTCTAATAAATATGAACCTGGTCCTGTAAGGGAGCTAATGTTAGGTGCGGATCGTAACAAAAATCATTAGAAATTCTGCTGTCACTTAACTAGAATGCATGAATTAATAAAAGTGAAAGTTTGGGATCTATTCTAGAAAGACAAAACAGCTATTGCCTTTTTTATTCTACATGTAATTTATAAACTGTGCTTTCAACGGTCAAGTGATACACATCAATCGTGTTCAGTTACTTTTGACACTCAGTAACGAAATAAAAAAACCTCTTGGACATATTGAACTGACAATTATAAATCGTTATCCCTACGTATGACAAAATTGTATCACAGGAAAGAATGATAAAAATCTTCATCAGCTCATTTACATGTACAATGTCGTAGCTGGTCAATCCACTGAGTTGGTGGAGAATCAATTTACTTTTTGAACCAATGAAAAACTCTCATGTGCTCAGTGTGAGGGTAGGTAAGTATCCCAACTGTTGATATTCAATGGTCAAAGCGTACGCAAGTTGGAGTGAGCAAAATCTCGACTGAACATTTACTGTGGCCTAATGAACAATGGTACTTTACCAAGTGGCATCTGCAATGGCATTGTTTCTGCGTTGCATCTGAAACGCTAATTCCCTATTCTGGCCTTGACTGAATTCACTCAGTCTCAACTTTCCTGTGTTCCGTAGAATGTTAATCTTTCCCTAGTCGAAATGATGGCTATTGCACACTTGTTAAGGGTTGGAGCAATGTGCACAATTTCTTTGCCTGCAAAAATTCCTCCAGGAACAATTAACTACCTCTTTGCTATTTGTCACCATGATACGTGAAGCTTTGGAAAAGCAAGGCTCTCAACACCCTCGTTATTTTCTACACACTTGTGTGGTCCTTCACAAGATGGGAGAGTTCTCAAAATGCTTTTATATAATGGGGATCTACCGACTGTGTTGCGTCTGCGTCACCCAGTATGGCTTCAGCCAATCGCCGTCTCGCTAGAGGTGAATTTTATTTTTCTAGCTGGGTCGCGGCCTAGCCCTGTTAATTCCATGCAGCCACTTACCCTCGGTCCCGGCCGCATTTACGTTAAAAGGAATGATGTATTGTTCTGGTGTTATCCCTTTCTGTGCTGAAGCTCGCCATTCTCTTTTTATGTGGGGTTTTCTGATGCCATTCATTAACTACCTGCTCGGTTCGTCTCCAAAATACGTTTCACTTTAACTTGTTTGTTCCAGTGAATTCTTTATCCAAATTTTGTGCATATACTAATGTCAATTTCATTTGACGTTTCTTTACTGTCCCTCTTACACTGGTTTTTTATTTACGAACTTTAACAGCGGTGCCTATTTCTCTTAGACCCTCATTTCTCTTCTCACACTTTTGCTCATATACTTCTCGATTAAAGCCTAGGTAATCCTTATGATAATCTACAACTCTGGATTACACTCTTCTCAATTCATATTAATTTCCATTTTTATAATCCCGTTAGCATTTCTTTCTTTTTCAAGATTGACCCCTGCGGTGCTTCGACATGATATGTATGGTATGGAAGGTGTGGTGTAATCTCTTTGCCTGTGTAGCTAAATGCAAGCAACGCCTCTTTCGCTTTCCGCCAGGGGGTATGCGGCCCTTTACCGCGCTGATGTAACGGCGCTCAAAGGGGTATTTTGCCTTAAAAGGTGGCCAAAAAATCCACTTTTCAAATGCGAGTAATTCCCGGAATGCAGTATTTCCTGCGATAGTCTGATAGTTGGGACATTTCTGGGGCAGAGTGTTATTTGCTTATTGTGCTCTGATACGCTGTGGGGCTAGTCTGTATTTACGTCTCACCTGCAGCGCCTCTGAAACTACTCTACTGGCTTGAAATCACTCTGCTTTTCTAAGTGTGCTAAAGTGTGTTTTGTCCTTGAAGTGTGGTGAAAAGCAATATAGATTCCGAAGATCTGGGCATGTATCATTGTTTACAATTAGTTTCATTCACATTATTTTTTAGTTTTCTTAGTAATCATTCTTTTTGGTATAATTCAGTGAGTTTCCCTACATATTTGTTAAAACAGTATGATAAAAAAACATTCCTCTACTGGAAATTTAAAAAGTAACTTCTGAATACCGCAGTCTGATTTTGTACGATTGTTTTACATTAATGAGTTGTCAGCTACAAAAAATATCATCTCCGAAATGAATTCTGGGAGCATTTTGTTTTTATCCTAGTTCCTTCGAAAGTCAAAATTACGACAAGAAAAGGCTTGCATGAGCTTATGAAGAGATTTTCTGAAAATGAACGTTGAACGTTGTGGAAAATTATATATTATCAGATCCTACGTTCCCTGAAGAAAAAAAAAGTTTCAAACACGAACTGTGTTATACAAAATCACAGTTAAAGTAACAGTAGTTTGCTCCACACAAAGCTGAAAGTAGATCCTTAAAAAATAATCATAATAGGCTGCAAGGTACTACTGAAATTCCGTGTTACAAAACTCGAGTTGGCAGGTCATTATCGACGTTCTTAGAGTTAAAAGAACGCAGTAAAGGGCATAAGACACATCCATTGAGAAACAATTTGGGAACCGCAGAATTAACGTATGTCAGTCAAATGAAGCTCCGAGAAATGTTGAAGCTTCCAAAGTGGTTCAAGATATTACTTCATCTCCTGCAAGGGAGCAACGTATTCACTTCGCATAATAAGCGCGACGCAGTTAACGTAATCACATTACTATTCACCTTAGAACCATCAGTTCACATTATGTAGGGACATTAGAATGTGTATAGATTCAACTTAAAGCCTTGCTTAATCACACATGTAAACGATTAATACTATATGGGGAGACGTGTTAAGTGGTCTTCCAAATGATAGCATAAATGACGACAGCATAAATGCATTGGAACTTATCTATAAATGGGGTTTTGATAGTTCACAGTACATTCAGTTTACACAAAAATTTGGAACAACGGTGATCCTGATGCCACAAATTTCAGTTATCTTTAGTGCCTCTCCAACTTTTTGTCGCACGAATAAAGACGTAATGTTTGAAAAAATCCTACACAATCATCTCTCTGCTATTGCACAGCAATAAGAATTAAATTTATTCATAAAACAGCTGATGTTATTAGTGAAGAAATTGGTTATATCAACAGACAAATTGAAACATTACAAGAAACAGAAGTTGCACGATAAGAGGGCGATTTTTCCATGAAACGCACGTTGCTGATGACTGCTAGAGGCAAAGGTCTGCAGTGCAGCAACGGAGACAGCATTGACAATGAGATGCTATATTTGCTAGGCCGCCTCGAAAGACTCCAGTGACTATCAGAAACCTATGTAGTAGATACAGAACCTCTTCACTTCGGCCTGTCTGTAGTCCATGCCCGAACTACAGTTTTCGAAGTTTTGTTGCGTTTGTCCTATAAAATATCATCAAGAAGTCGTGAATCCGTCCAAAAGAGAAAACAATCTTCTTCAAGACAGGAAAAAAGTCACACAAGAAATGGTTAGAAATTGATTGGGATTAATTGTAGATGTTTCCAAGCAACGCTATGGGAATAGCAATGATGGAAATACCAGTAGACGATTTTTTTGAGACTCTGAAACACCAGCAGAAATAACAGGCGTAGATTTACAACTCACCAATAGATTCAGGGGTATTCTATAAGCTGATTCCAGTGGACATAAGATAGTCATAATCAAATTTTCTGCTTGTAATGGGGAAATAGCAAGACTATATGTTAACTTATATCCATGACAGCCTATGTCTCCCACTGTACACAAGATTTTTGTATGGCCAAACTGTCTATTTGTCAGAAGAAGCAGCTGAGGCCCGCAATAAGCATTTTCATCTGGACAGACAAACTTTCGAGAGGAAATTCTCACGTAAAGAATTCAATCAGGGCATGACAAACAGGCTAATAGTGACATCTAACAAATATGAGACCGACGGCAAAGGAAACTTGTAAAGCTTTTTTTAAAAGATACAATACATTTACAGCTCTCAAGTGATGGCCGGCTTAGGTAGGTCCCTCACTTTGAAAATGATGAAGAGGAGGAGTTCCCAATAGAAACAGATTACTCAGATAAGCACTACTGGGAGGCGTCATCTGAATAATATATAGCATTTTAGCTAAGTAGTAAAGAATCCAAAAAAATAATCATTATTTTATTTTATTTCATGTTACGATGTTTGTAAACACATTGTTATCCTTCAAGTATGTTCTGTAGGGTCTCACAGTACAGGAAATACTGTGGCGTCGCAACTAGTGCGCGATCGCTCATTTGTCTATTAAAAGCTTTACTTCAGAATGTATGTGGGCTCCAGTGTAAGCCGGTAGAGTATTATACGGTCAGTAACGGACGAGTTGTGTCCTGCAGACTGACATCACGACCATCTGTTGCAGCTGCGCGTGTCAAAGCAGTGGAGTAGCGCTGGCAGGCCACTTACATTATACGGAACGAAAAATATTAATAATTAATAAAGGAATAACCTGAGGAATAACCTGAGGAATAACCTGTTGTGAAAACAAACAATATGTCAAAGTCTGAAATCAAAAATAGTTCTATTTTGGAAGTTGGTAAAATTCCATAAAAAACGTAATTTTCCGACAGTCAAGAATTTAAATAAATACAGTGATCTAATAGTTCACCTTCAGTGACTATGTACGATGATCTGATAACACTTCCAGTGTTCATATATAAATTTGGAAAGTTTTCAGTTTCAGAAAGCCTCTGTGACTTTTCTATAATAATAATTTCAAGAATTCTAAGTAAATATGTGCATTGTGTGTTAGGGTGCGTGTGAATGAGAATGCGTGCGTGAGAGTATGTGGGACGTTCGGCATTATTAAAAATCATTCTTGTAATTCTGTACAGGAACTGGCAAGTGTTCCAACTCTGTAACGTGGGAACGAATCCACAAGTGGTTTCCCTACTAGTGAAGCTTTGATTGGAGGCGGTTATGTTGGATGTGACTTTTCGCATTACGTGTAAGATGAAATCTTGGGATGCCTTCCGCATTATGGTCCAGTGTTAATGGTATCTGGTAGTGACCAGAAACTGTTTATGAAAACTTTAGAGTGTTGTGATAATTCGTCCCGACGAAAATCGCGAGTGAACTTTGAATTATATAGCGTGGCGGTACTGAGTATATTCTTACTGAGTATTTTATGGCGAGCATAAACTTTTACTAAAGACAACCACTGAATATCGTGTCCAGAAGTAATTGGCCGATCATTGACTGTGTTACAAGTAATTGGTTTCGGAATTTGGGAAAGTAAAAGTTCTGGCTGTTTTAGGTGTGGTGATAACTGTGAGCAGAAACTTTAGTAATTTTCGTAAATGTGGGCTGATGATCTTGCTTAACGGCAATAAAGATCTATTGAAGGTTTAAATTTGAACTTTATGTTTAAAGTACGAGTGACATCCCCTTTCCGAATCATTTCTTTAAAGTACATAAAAAAATTTCAGCAAATTTTACTTATAGCGGGTTCCGGCGTGTAGCTATGAGGTTACAGTTTCCTCAACACTGCTTTTCTGTGATCTCGTAAGTACCTGCAGTCAGGAGTTTACGTGCGGAAGACCTACCGCTGCAAAGAGGTAGGTGAACAAAAATTATAAAAGAAATTGCATTGGAGCAGCAACGTAAAATCCGTCGCAATTGGTGCATCGCACGCACGCACGTAAAAATCCGTCGCAATACCAAGCACAAATTTTAGCCATCCACGGGCAAGTGCTGGAAGTTTTCTGAGACCCAGCCCTTTGTGAGCATTAGCGAAGACTGAATATCATTTGGAGTGGCTGCGTGATTATTGTACTAAGTTGCATACTTGAGAAGTACGTCTCTCGGATTTGGAGGAAGACTGCCCTGGAACTTGATCTGCTGTTTGTTGCTACAGAAGTCACATAATTACTCAGCCGCGATCATTGGCGCTAGTTATTTGGAGAGCATATAATGCATAGACTGTGTGAACAGTTATTTGAACTTATCCGCTGTGCTACAGGGATGTTTATACACTGAAGAGGCAAAGAAACTGGTACAACTGCCTAATATCGTGTAGGGCCCACGCGAGCACGCAGAAGTGCCGCAACACGACGTGGCGTGGACTCGACTAATGTCTCCAGTAGTGTTGGAGGGAACTGACACGATGAATCCTGCAGGGCTGTCTATAAATCCGTGAGGGTACAAGGTTGTGGAGGTCTCTTCTAAACAGCACTTTTCAAGGCATCCCAGTGTAGTATGCATTACCGGCGATGGGCGAGCCATGGCAGAATCTCTGACCAGAGAGTAGTATGTAGTTAGTTGTTGCTTGTCGTGAGTCGGCGACAGTCCGTTTTAGTCGTCAGTCTGTGCTAGTATGCTGTAGTCCGCGAGTAGTAGTCAGTCGGCGTTAGTCTTCAGTCCGTGCTAGTAAGCAGTAGTCTGCAGGAGTTGGCGCGTGCCTGCGCGTGTCGGCAGTCTGCTCTGGTCGGGACTCTGGACGATGAGTATTATTGTAGAAGGTAAAGAAGCAGCCTTGCACATATCTAGTAATGTTTATTAACTGTCATTAACTTCTTTTAAAAATGCCGCAATAATAATTTTCATAATATAAAGTAATTTTTTAAAGAAAAGCATTCATTTCAATTTAAAGAAAATTTCCAATGCATGATCATTCCTTCCAAGAATAAAAAAAAAAATATACGCCAGCATTGCACGAAGCTGTGCCAAAAATTTCTACATAAGAGCAGATATATATTGGCAGTTTTTATTGAGGTAAGAATTTTTCCCTTTTTATTTAGAATACAGGGCCGAGGCGCAGCGCTGCTGTCGTCATGAAATTTACCGGTTACTGAATTTTTTTTTTATTAATTCCGGATTTAGGAATTGAATTTTGTGGTTACATTAAATGTGAATGCATTTCAGCATAGAGATTATAAATGGGAACTAATTTTGTTCAGAGGTTACAATACTTTAAAAAAACTCATTTAATTTAGTATTCCTGTGGGGAGTTTACGCTTGGTTCATGGTTCATTTTAATTATTAATATTCTGTGGGGAGGTTACACTTGGCTCCATAATAATTATTATAATTTCAATTTTTTATTTCGTGTGGGGAGGTTACACCAGATATGCTCAACAATGTTCATGTCTCAGGAGTTTGGTGGCTAGCGGAAGTGTTTAAACTCAGAAGAGTGTTGCTGGAGCCACTTTGTAGCAATTTTGGACGTATGTGGTGTCGCATTGTCCTGCTAGAATTGCCAAAGTCCGTCGGAATGCACAGTGGACATGAATGGATGGTGATCATACAGGATGTTTACGTATGTGTCACCTGTCAGAGACGTATCTAAACGTATCAGGGTCCCATATCACTCAACTGCACAAGCCTCACACCTTTACAGAGCCTCCACCTGCTGGCATGCAGGCAACATGTTTCCAGTCATCAACAGTCCAATGTCAGTGTTGACGGGCCCAGGTGAGGTGTAAAGCCTTGTGTCGTGCAGCCATCAAGAGTACACGAGCAGGCCTTCGGCTTCGAAAGTCCGTATCGATGATGTTTCGTTGACTGGTTCGCACGCTGACACTTGTTGATGGCCCAGTATTGAAATCTGCAACAATTTGCGGAAGGGTTGCACTTCTGTCATGTTGAATGATTCTCTTCAGTTGTCGTTGGTCCCGTCCTTGCAGGTTCTTTTTCCGGCTGCAGCGATGTCGGAGATTTGTGTTTTATCGGATTCCTGATATTCACGGTACAGTCGTGAAATGGTCGTACGGAAAAATCCCCACTTCATCGCTACCTCGGAGATCCTGAGTCCCATAGCTCATGCGCTGGCTTTAACACCTCGTTCAAACTCACTTAAATCTTGATAACTTGCCATTGTAGCAGCACTAACCGATCTAACAACTGCTCCAAACATTTGTCTTACATAGGCGTTGCCGAGTGCAGCGCCGTATTCTGCCTGTTTACACATCTCTGTGTTTGAGTACGCATGCCTATACCAGTTCCTTTGGCGCTTCAGTGTATTACGTTTTAGGTTTGAGCTAAGCTCGTTTATATTCAAAGAGATTACCGGTTCCAACTCTGCAGTCTTACATTTTAAACATTTCTGTCTTTGTATGGCACAGTAATTCCTGTCTATCGGCTTCAGCCCGTTTTACAGTTTATGAATGTTACTTGTGCTCGCCTTTTGTAATTTATTTTTGCATTCATGTTTACTTTTACTGCTTGCTGTTTCAGCGGAAACCTTGTGGGTGTTTTTGTTTAAATTTCATTTATAAATTTTTATAGAACTAGCATGAGTCATCTAGATATAACTTAAATTGTGTCCAAGCTGCGACAATGTCGCGAGTAAAACAGTGACCCGAATATATAATAAGTTTCCTTTAATTTGCGTCTATGGTCAAAAACTTTTTGTTAACAGATTACCGGTTTCGGTCTATAATGACCATCATCAGATCTGTTTCATAAAAACAAAGTACGTTAGGACTTTTTGTTAACAGATTAAAGGTTTCGGTCTATAATGACCATCATCAGATCTGTTTTATAAAAACAAAGTACATTAGGACTTTGTTTTATAAAACAGATCTGATGATAGTCATTATAGACAGAAACTGGTAATCTGTTAACAAAAAGTTTGTGACAATAGACGGAAATTAAAGGAAACTTATTAAATTCTGTACTCTCTGAGTCTCATATTTCACATTACCTTGTAATTGTCCATTTGTTGTTTCGATTTACTGGGCGTGACGTGCTGGCCAAATGTTAATGATGATTGATGCATTTTTCTTCGGAACATGAGTAAACTGAAATCTTTTCTGTATTTTTTACTGTGTCCTGGATCCATCTTAGTCCTTCAATCTCACTGACCTGAGTAAAATTGTCCTCAGCGATGAGTCCCACTTCGAACTGAGCCCGGATGACGGCGAAGATGTGTTTGGAGACGCGTGGGACACCATTCGAATACCAAACGGACTGTCGCGCGTCATGTAGCTCCACAACCAGAAGTGATGGTTATGGGTTCCCATGCTTTTTATAGCAGTGCCTGTTTGGTTGTCTTCCGCGGCACATTTGCAGCGTAGCGGACCGTCGACGATGTTCTACGCTCCGTTTTGTCGCTCTTCATGGCAAGCCATCCTGAGCTTACATTTCAGCAAGATAATGCCTTTCCACAGACGGCGAGAGATTCTACTGCTTGTCTTCGTACTTGCCAAACTCTACCTTGGCCAGCAAGGTCGCTGAAACTCTCTCCAAATTAGAATGTTTGGTACATTAAGGGCAGGGCCCTCCAACTAGCTCGGAATTTCGACTAGCTAACGCAACATCTGGACAGAATTTAGCGCAATATCCCTTAGAAGGACGTACAACACTATCAATCAATGCCAAGGCAAAGAACTGCTTGCATAAGGGTATAAGGGTCATCGCTTTATTGACTTTCTCTTGAATAAATCATCCAGTTTTTATGCAATAGTAATCATTTGTCTGTACATGTAAATCTATCGATTTTCGTACGGATAATTCCTCCGGGTATTGCGATTTGGCTAAGTAACATTCTAAATATACATACAGCTGTGTATGGCACAGTAATTCCCGTCTATCGGTTTTGAGTCTGGTTTACTGTGTCCTCTTTAAGTTGAATCCAAATTACTCAAGCTAGTTCTGTAACAGAATGACTCGTGTATATAAAATTTAAACAATAACGCCCACAAGGTTTCCACTGGAACAGAAAGCAGTAAAACTAATCCTGAGTGCAAAACTAAATTACAAGATGAGCAAAGTAACATTCATTTGTTTTTGTTTCCACTTCTGCCAATTATTTTAGAATTCTAATGGAGTGTTATCTGTCCCTTCTCTCTTATTCGATCGTAAGTCTTTCAAAGCTCTTGTAAGTTCTGACTCTAGTGCTGGGTCCCGTATCTCTTGTATGTCGACTACTGTTTCTTTTGCTACCACATCAGACAAATTGTCTCTCATATAGGCCTTCAGTTTACTTTTTTCACCTATCCCCTCTACCCTCTGCATTTAACAGTGGAATTGCCATTGCACTCTTAATGCTACCGCCCTTGGTTTTCATTTTACGGAAGGTTGCTTTGACTTTTCTATACGCTGAGGAGTGCTTTAGACGATCGTATTTTCTTTTTTGATTTCTTTGCAGTTTCCTGCTGTCATTTCGTCTTAGATTCCCTGCACTTCCTATTTATTTCATTCCTCAGCGACTTGCATTTCTGTATTCCTGATTTTCCCGGAACTTATACTTCCTTCTTTCATCGATCAACTGAAGTATCTCTTGTGGCCGGCCGGAGTGGCCGTGCTGTTCTAGACGCTACAATCTGGAGCCGAGCGACCGATACGGTCGCAGGTTCGTATCCTGCCTCGGGCATGGATGTGTGTGATGTCCTTAGGTTAGTTAGGTTTAATTAGTTCTAAGTTCTAGGTGACTGATGACCTGAGAAGTTAAGTCGCATAGTGCTCAGAGCCATTTGAACCATTTATCTCTTGTGTTACCCATGGTTTTATGATTTCGGGATCTATAACTATGATGTAATATAACTGAAATGTTCCCGTGTCTCCAGGGGCTTTCCAAGTATAACTCCTATTCTTGTGATTTCTGAGTAGAATATTAATAGCTGAAATTTATTGAAAACTCAATTAGTTTTTTTTTCTCATTCCAAACACCAAGCACACATTCTCCCATAACTCTCTCTTTTGCTCCTTCCCCCACAACCGTATCCCAATCCCACACGACACTTAGATTTTCATCTCCTTTTACGCACTGAATTACCCGCTGAATATCCTCATATACTTTAACTATCTCTTCATCTTCGGCATTCACGTCGGCGTGTGTACTTCAATATTGTCGTCGGTGATGGTTTTTTGTCGATTCTGATGAGAACAACCCTGTCACTGAACTATTCACAGTAATTCAATTTCTGCCTTACTTCCCTATTCATAACGAATCCTACTCCCATTGTACCATTTTCTGCTGCTGTTGATATTACCCTATGGTCATCTGACCAGAAATTCTTGTTTTCTTTCCATTTCACTTCACTGGCGCCCACTACATCTACATTGAGCCTTAGCGTTCCCCTTCAAGTTCAAACTTCTGACATTCCACGCCCCGACTCTTAGAACGTTATCTTTTCGTTCGATATTCAGTCTTTTTCTAATGGTCATCTCCCCCTTGGCAGCCCCTGCTGGAGATCAGGATGCGGGATAAGTCTGGAATTTTTTGTCAGTGAAGATATCATCATGCCTTTTTTTCAGTTACAGGTTACATGTCCTGTCGATCATTGGTGATTCTTCCTCCTTTAGGGGCAGTTTCCCATGCCAACGGAGAAAGAGTGCCCTGAACCTCTGTCCACTCATACGCCCTCTTTGACAAGGCCATTGGGAGAATTATGGTGATTTCTTATGCTGTAAGTCTTCGATCGCCATTGCTGATTATTTTTATTCAACATGTAAGTGGTGGCGGGTTCGAACGCGGAACCGAGGTCGTCGTGATTGGTAATCGAAGACACTGCCTCCAGACCACAAGTGCAATCGTTTTTGTAAAAGGGTATCTTCATCTTCAACGCTGATGGTGATTTTGCCTGATTGGCGTACCGATTCAGGATTGTAGCGCTTCAAGTGGAAATTTTTGGATCCCTCTTTACGATAAACAGTTTACTTACTTTTTCATCTGTCTCGTTTCGTTCGACTGCCCCTTACAATAAATGGAAGGTAATCACAGAATTTTGGAGGAATGATAAGAGCCAAGGGCGAAGTATACAGTAAGGCATGTAAGTGTTGCAGACCTCCGTCGTCACGCAGATCACCACCTGCTGCTTGCGTCACCCCCGTTAACACATCTTCATTCGGCGCCTGTGGGAGTAAATCGATGCGTGCGTTCGGCCCCGCCCTTTTGGAACTTCCCCTTCTGCGACGTTTCCGAAGCCGAAAAAGTTCTTTTTCGGAACCGGGAACTTTAACTGGTTTCCCGAAATCCCATAAGATGACTGCCCTGATAGATCCTTAAGCAACGGGTAAGTTCAATACCCATAATTTTCAGTTTTACGTCTCTGACGAGAAGGCAGGATGATAAAATTCGATCTTTCATGTTCCTTCAAAGCCTTTCAGAAAAGAATTGGTAATTACGGACGGAGGAGTGTTCCAGGAAGTTGCAGCTACAGTGTGTTTACAACACTCATGCTATTTCCAACGTAAACCTGCCAAAGAATCAGCTGGTTCCACAATGAATTTTCGCTCTGCAGCGGAGTGTGCGCTGATTTGAAACTTCCAGGCAGATTCAGTGTGTGTGCCGGACGGGGAACCCAAGCTGGGCGTTTCGCTTTCGCCGGCAGGTGCTCCACAGATGACCTATCCAAGTACATTATGGCGTCACATGTTTAAAGACATTTCCCCCTTTCTTTTTATTCAAAGTCCTCAATACTGTATCTAAAATGAAGTTAAATAATAATTAATATGTGAAATATTTATTGTTTGTATAAAAAGGATCACCGAGCGAGGTGGCGCAGTGGTTAGCACACTGGACTCGCATTCGGGAGGACGACGGTTCAATCCCGTCTCCGGCCATCCTGATTTGGGTTTTCCGTGATTTCCCTAAATCGCTTCAGGCAAATGCCGGGATGGTTCCTTTGACAGGGCACGGCCGATTTCCTTCCCCATCCTTCCCTCATCCGAGCTTGCGCTCCGTCTCTAATGACCTCGTTGTCGACGGGACGTTAAACACTAATATCCTCCTCCTCCTATAAAAAGGATCGACTGTCGTCGTACTACGATCAATAATATAAAAGAACAAGGACAAAGATACTCACGTGTACTCTGTTTTAAAAGGAACAAACAACGGCGAAATCGGCCGTTCCATTTTCATTCGCATTCGCTGATCTGATGATATTTAACATGAGTTGTCGCACTGTTTCTTGTAGATAGTTGTGTGGAACAATTAATGTGAAAGAGTTTAATTTTAACAGGATTTTGTCCTTCGAAATTTCCTTTCCAGTTATTTAAAGATGGAAGTATAGAACCACTACAAAACGTAGTATAATTAAATACAGAAGCTTTTCCTTTGCGTGAAGTGTTTAATTCCAGTTGCCAATTCCGGCAGTATAAATTTTCATTTATTAAATATGATAGACTATACAATCGCTGTCATTTTTCCAGATATCTGATCGTCTTTTCGAATGTTAAGATTCAAACAGTTAAACACTGTATTACACCAGAGAATTAAACCAAACGAATTATTTCCAGGCAAACTGTGGGCCATTTGTAAGTTGTTTAGGTTTTTATGTTTGTAACGTCACCTAGCACTCTGTATGAAAATCACTGGCTGTGCTGTGTGCAGTCTGTGGCTGGTGGGCATTGTTGAAATAGTCGCTATTGTAGTGTTGGGCAGTTGGCTGTTAACAGCGCTTAGCGTTGCGCAGTTGGAGGTGAGCCGCCAGCAGTGGTGGATGTGGGGAGAGAGATGGCGGAGTTTTGAGAGCGGATGATCTGGACGCGTGTCCGTCAGAGACAGTAAAGTGATTCATGAAAGGTATTGGTTATTGTAAGTCAGGGCCATTCTTTTGTAGGGATTATTAAAAGTCTGACTGCGTTGCGCTTATTGTAAGTCAGGGCCATTCTTTTGTAGGGATTATTCAAAGTCAGACTGCGTTGCGCTAAAAATAGTGTCAGTTTAAGCACAATCATTTATAATTTTTCTAAGGGGACGTTTCACATTGTGATTCGGGAAAAAAATGTTCAAATGTGTGCGAAATCTTATGGGACTTAACTGCTAAGGTCATCAGTCCCTAAGCTTACACACTAAGTAACCTAAATTATCCTAAGGACAACACATCCATGCCTGAGGGAGGACTCGAACCTCCGCCGGGACCAGCCACACAGTCCATGATTGCAGGGCCTCAGACTGCTCGGCTAATCCCGCGCGGCTGTGATTGGGGAAGTAATAATAAAGAAATGCTTCAAATTTTTCAATAATTTACTAATTTTATTCAGTGTGTAAGTCAAAGATAATTTTTGAGCCCCAATTACTACGTTTGTCGTTGCCACAATTGAAGTAAATAGCATGCAATGGTATTTTACGTGCCAGTTGAGTTCTGCATTAATTGAATTAAAATTAAACATAGAAAGTAAAACTAAAATTAACAGCGGTGACGGTAAAGATTCAGAACCCGCCCTCACAGCTTTAATTCGTCTCCTACCTGCCAAACCTCAGGCTGTAGCTAAACCACATCTCCGCTGTGTCCTTTCCTCCAGGAGTGCCAGTCCCGCAATGGTTGCAGGAGAACTTCTGTGCAGTTTGGACGATTATAAAAACTAGGGGGACTGATAGGGTAAGGAATGAGGAGGTTTTACGTAAAACGGGAGAGGAAAGGAAAATGTGGAAAATACTGACGAGGAGAGGGTTGAGGGTGATAGCACATCTGTTAAGATATCAGAGGATGACTTCCATGGTACTAGAGGGAGCTGTAGAGGGCAAAAACTATATAGGGGAACAGAGATCGGAATACATCCAGCAGATAATTGAGGACGTGGCTTGCAAGTGCTACTCGGAGATGAAGAGGTTGCCACAGGAGAGGAATTCGTGGCGAGCCGCATCAAAAAAAGAAAATGCCGAGGACTTGGCGCTTTCGTACTCGCAGCTGGTTTCGCTGTACACCGGTTTCAAAACGCTTCCACAGTCGCTGTTCACCGCACATAGAGGGCATACATCATCGAAATCGGGCATGTTGGGTGACAGGCTTTGAACACAGTCTAATTCGGTGTGGCAGTCGGCGCCCTCGATTTAGATGAACTGCTACCAGCGACGTGTGACATTCCGTGTGCAACTTCGCTGACGTCACTACCTGTCGCCGCTATCAAGTGCTGCTGTGGCTCCCGCGCATATAGCTGCTGCCCCAACACTCACCGTGCCGACTGCCGCCGACGTCATTAAGGAGCAGCAGCCTCTCACCTACTTTTATCCAGTTTCTGTCTCTAAATGAATAAAGAACTACACTACTGGCCATGAAGATTGCTACACCAAGATGATGATAAACGCATATTCATTGGACAAATACACTACTGGCCATATAAAATTGCTACACCAAGAAGAAACGCAGATGATAAACGGGTATTCATTGGACAAATATATTACACTAGAACTGACGTGTGATTACATGTTCACCCAATTTGGGTGCATAGGTCCTGAGAAATCAGTACCCAGAACAACCACCTCTGACCGTAATAACGGCCTT
Organism: Schistocerca piceifrons; assembly: GCF_021461385.2. NCBI lineage: Eukaryota > Metazoa > Arthropoda > Insecta > Orthoptera > Acrididae > Schistocerca > Schistocerca piceifrons. Next base: position 481,132,347 of record NC_060143.1, on the reverse strand, counting down.
TATACGCCTGGGCATTGAGTCAAACAGAGCTTGGATGGCGTGTACAGGTACAGCTGCCCATGCAGCTTCAACACGATACCACAGTTCATCAAGAGTAGTGACTGGCGTATTGTGACGAGCCAGTTGCCCGGCCACCATTGACCAGACGTTTTCAATTGGTGAGAGATCTGGAGAATATGCCGGCCAGGGCAGCAGTCTAACATTTTTCTGTATCCAGAAAGGCCCGTGAATTATGCGGTCGTGCATTATCCTGCTGAAATATAGGGTTTCGCAGGGATCGAATGAAGGGTAGAGCCACGGGTCGTAACACATCTGAAATGTAACGTCCACTGTTCAAAGTGCCGTCAGTGTGAACAAGAGGTGACCGAGACGTGTCACCAATAGCACCCCACCATCACGCCGGGTGATACGCCAGTATAGAGATGGCGAATACACGCTTCCAATGTGAGTTCACCGCGATGTCTCCAAACACGGATGCGACCATCATGATGCTGTAAACAAAACCTGGATTCATCAGAAAAAATGACATTTTGCCATTCGTGCACCCAGGTTCGTCGTTGAGTACACCATCGCAGGCGGTCCTGTCTGTGATGCAGCGTCAAGGGTAACCGCAGCCACGGTCTCCGGTCTCCGAGCTGAAAGTCCATGCTGCTGCAAACGTCGTCGAACTGGTCGTACAGATAGTTGTTGTCTTGCAAACGTCCCCATCTGTTGACTCAGGGATCGAGACGTGGCTGCACGATGCGTTACAGCCATGCGGATAAGATGCCTGTCATCTCGACTGCTAGTGATGCGAGGCCTTTGGGACCCAGCACGGCGTTCCGTATTACCCTCCTTAACCCAGTGATTCCATATTCTGCCAGCAGTCATTGGGTCTCGACCAACGCGAGCAGCAATGTCGCGATACGATGAACCGCAATCGCGACAGGATACAATCCGACGTTTATCAAAGTCGGAAGCGTGATGGTACGCATTTCTCCTCGTTACACGAGGCATGACAAAAACGTTTCACCAGGGAACGCCGGTCAACAGCTGTTCGTGTATGAGAAATCGGTTGGAAAAAAATTGTTCAAATAGCTCGGAGCACTATGGGACTTAACTTCTGAGGTCATCAGTCCCCTAGAACTTGGAGGACATCACACACATCCATACCCGAGGCAGGATTCGAACCTGCGACCGTAGCGGTCGCGCGTTTCCAGACTGAAGCGCCTAGAACCGCTTGGCCACTCCGGCCGGCAGGTTGGAAACTTTCCTCATGTCAGCACGTTGTAGGTGTCACCACCGGCGCCATCCTTGTGTGAATGCTCTGAAAAGCTAATCATTTGCGTATCACAACATCTCCTTCCTGTCGCCTAAATTTCGCGTCTGTAGCACGTCATCTTCGTGGTGTAGCAATTTTAATGGTCAGTAGTGTAGCTGCTGGTCCCAACACTCGCCGTGCCGGCTGCCGCCGACGTCATTAAGGAGCAGCAACCTCTCACCTACTTTAATCCAGTTTCTGTCCATAAATGAATAAAGAACTATTTCTGACAGGGATGTTTCACGAACAACTCGCGTAGCAGCTCCAGTCACCATCACAGATACAATCCACGTACCGACGAAGAAGTAGCACCTTCTCGTGACGTACGAAAGAAAATGCCGAGGACTTGGACCCTTTCGCACAGCTCGCCCTACCTTCTGCTTGCGACCACGTCTTGGGACCCACGTTGGAGCCGAGGCTGGCAGCGACAACGTCTCTGTTTTCGTTGTATACCGGTTTCTGAAGGCTCCCACACTAGCTGATCATTGTATAGCGGGCATATGTCTTCGGGGTCAGCCAACCTGGATGTTAGGCTTTGAACACCGCCTGTCCCGGTGTGGCATTCGGCGGCCTCAATTTAGATGGGCTGCTACGAGCGGCGTCTGACACATTCCGTGTCATTCAACGCCCTGGGTTATGTCGCAACCCCGAAATGATTGAGTGCTTAATCATTTGGTGCCCGTAATAAGAGGAATATCTCCACGATGTTTGATAAATGTGTGACTGGTGCAATACTTTCCATTTCCACACCAATGTTGTTTACTAGATGTTTGAGATATGCTGCTTTGTTGCGAATATTATCGAGTCCTTATTCATGCCTTAACGTGTGCGCACATTTAGTAATGAAATTTGCCTAACGCACGTAGCATTTCCTACAGTGAACTACATATTCTGCGGAAACAGGGTGTGAAGTGTCTTTTCCACCACCATCTGCTATTAGCGTCGTTTTAGAGGCTACGAAAGATGATCTGGTCTGCGTAAGACGGGTATTTACAGTATCCTTTGCAGTTGTGACATGTCAGACATTTTTCTTTATTTATTATGGCTTTGAACAGCTATGGGCTTAACACCCAGCAGTAGTCACAACAGTACCATGTTGACAGCTCCGAAAATTCGCAGTGGAACAGCAATGAGAGTTCGACGTACAGTCTTAATGTCAAATAAAACACAAAATGTCGAACACCATACAGTGCCAAGTTAACAGAATTATATACTTCACAACGGAACAATGATGATAGTTTAAAGTAAAAGATAAATTCTTAAAGTAATATGAAAACACAAAATCACGAACCGTTTTCGAACCGGGCTGGTTCCAGGACGACATCCACAGCAACTTATAATTTAATGTTGGATGACCGCGTCGTTTACACATGTAAGTTCTTTATGCAAAATAAAAATACAAAATTATGACCCAGTTTTCGAGGTGAGCTGGTTCCACTTGAGGACGAGATCCATAGCAACTTACAGTTTAAGCTGGATGCTGACGTCTTTTAAATAGCCCACGAGCAAAGTGTACTTATTGAGCCGTGGTAAAAATTGCTGTTTTGAACAGCGCGCCGCAGCGCGTAGTGTGAAGCAGTCGCCCTCCGTTTCTGGCGGTGGCGCCACTGTGGCAATCGCAGCTTTGGTGTCTCCCTCTGGTGGGAAAGGGGAAAGGTTAACTGTTCACGTGCATTTAAGGGGCGCTATGAGCTCTGCAGTTGCTCAGTCTGAGTCTGTGCAGTCTGGGGCGAGTCTGGTCAGTTGGTCAGCCGGGTCAGTGTGGCGCAGTCAGTGTTTGTATGTCGTCCGGAGTGCTAGTATGTGTTAGGCCGCCAGTCTGCTCGAGTTTGTGCAGGCAATGGTCATTGGCGGTTGGATCGATCGGTTGGTCGGCCTCGCACTGGGACTCAAGATGACTTGTCCGTCTTGAGCGTCGGAGCATGTGAGGTCGCCACGTCAGTCTCGTTCGCATATGTACGGCAGTGAGTGTTTGTCTTTCGTCGGAGTACTAGTATGGCTGTCGTTTGGATCAAACTTTAAAGCCAGAAAATGAGACTCTTGCCACTCCGCCAGTAACAGAACTCAGCTAGTGGTCGCCCGGTCGGGGCTGTGTTCCTGTATCTGAGTCTGCGCGTTAGACCGTCAGTCTGCTCGAGTTGCTTGGGCCACGGTTATTGGCGGTTGGATCGGTCGATTGGTCGGTCGCACACTTGAGACACAAGATGACTGGTCCACCTTGAGCGTTGGCGCATGTGAGGTCCCCACGTGAGTCCAGTGGGCCGCGCCGTATAGAAAGGGGTAGTGGCTTCGCGGTCGACACGAGAGCAACTGGAGTGAAACCACGACATCGGGCTGGCCGGTGCGAGCTGCGACGCCGTGAGACGGGAAATCGGCGCCCCTTCCTGCGTCCGTTGAAGCGGCTGGCAGCGGACGGTTCGGGAGAGCGTTGGGGTTGCTGCGCCAGGCCTTCGCCAGACATCGTAGTTATTAGGAGTTAAGTGATTTGTGATATGTTGTTTCATTTACTTGTTAAATTCTACTTGTTTTCTTGGTCAGTCTCCCGTCCGCAGCTTGCTCGTCTGTCTGTTCGTTAGGCAGTTAGTGTCTGTCTGCCTGTCTGTCGGTCTGCCGTACGTCAATAGCTGCCTCTGTCATGTTTATCGGATTCGGTGTTAACGAATTTATTGCTTAAGGTGTAAAGGCCGAATTCCTGAAATATGTTTTTATCTTGACTTTCATCTTGAGAGGCGGTATATGTGTAATGTAGAGCATGTTGGTACATTTTATGTAAAACTGCATTTCATTAATTTTATTTAAATGGTCGTTTTAGTATATAAAGTTGCCACCCTTCCACCATAAGAGTTCTTTAAAAACAAGTTGAACTTTCGGTGGCAAATAATTTGTAGTGTGAGTGTTTTGTAACATTTCCATCCCTCTTACGGGGTGCGTTGTTTATGTGTTTGTGTGAGATGTTAAAATTTTTATTTTAAAGTAATCTGGTGTGTTGCAGATTTGCACCAGTGTAGTCTTTCAGAGGTTGTTGTGAGCGGTCGTGACTACGGCCGTGTTAAAAGGGAGTGGCGAGGTTCTCAGCCCGAAAGCTTATACTACAAAAAAAATGTTATTTCTGGCTCTGAATAGATTGTAACTTTATATTTACAGGTTGCTTTCTCATTATAATTTTAAATCTGTTTTTTTAAAAAAAAAGGGACGGCTTTTAGGAATAAAATTTTCATATATGTGAAAAAAAATTGTGTCATCAGTTACCCATTGGCAACTACTTACACGCTCACAGAGTGTGAGTAATTGTGTTAATGTTCTCGATGAATGGCTAGTAAATAAAGTAAATTCTTAAGAAAAGGTTTCTGAACGTAAATTCACGGTTCACTTATATACCGGTGTCCCACCTAACTTCGCCACTTCATGTATATTAGAATTGAAACAAAATGTTAAAAATGCAGTTGGACAGGGATGCCCGTATGTCAGAGGACCAAACAATTATTGGATACACGTGGTCGCCAAAATTTGTTGCCAATCAATTCCGAGTTGCATTTTCCTTCCGCAGCGCGATGTTCTGTGTCATTTTCCGTTGTCAGCTATTACCGTTGTTTATACCATAGCCATGAAATGTTGTTGTAGATGAAAAGAAATGAAAGTTATACGTGAAGTAACTGAAGGAAATGAGTGTGCTATGTTGGAAATACTGAAAACATTATTATCCATTACCATTCTAAATTTAATCTACTGTTTTATTGTTGTTGCATAGTACACGGCAGCAAAGATATATCTCAGTTGTATACGAAATTTAACTGATGCTTATTTGTCTACGATAGTTTTAACGGTGAATCTTAGAAGCATCTCTTCATAATTTATTTACACCGTGGGAAGAGTGTTGGTAACTGATAATCAAGTATGGTCTTATTGGAGAAACGTATTTCTTCTATATATAACTGGATGATCGTAACGTACGAAATTTAAAACCCTATTTATCAAAATCTTTGTGTTAAATCTGAGCAAAATATATTTTAATTCTTCCCTTGTGCTTTCAAGTTAATGTTTACACAGTTTGCTTGACAATTGACACACTACATATAATTTCAGTCGACATCTTACTGAAGGAAAAAATTGAAAAATCGTCCACATCGACTTCGAATAGCTTGTAAGGTATAACTATCGTAAAGGAATCGAAGGAAATAAGCAAGTAGGGGTTACTACGGTTTAATGTCTTTTTGATTAAATGTCCTCTGTCTCTCGCTTAAAGGTAATTTGTAGAAAATTTATTTTGTTTTGAGTAACTACTGTTCAAATGTTATCATGCTCCTCTTCCTCTTACTTGTACGGATGTGATAATCTCTACATACAGCAGACACACCTTCCACAATCTGCCCTAAATATTAAATCTTTTGTCAATTCCTCAGATTTTTTTCCTTCATTGCTCCCACTGTTTGCACTCTTTCCAATATCAGACACATTATCTCATGTTGTTGTGCTTGGGGGCTTAATTATATATTTTAATGCAAATATTTTTTAATTTTAGTCGCTGTATGTCCGATTACGAGGTCTCGTAAACGGTTGGCCCTGACTAGTTTTAGTACGCAATCTGACTGCATAGAATAACAACAAAGAATGAAAGAAAATTTCCGTTACACAATTAATTAATTAAGTCCCCAGCAACTATAAAACGTACGAAACCAAAGCACAAATGTAACTGTTCTGTGTGTGGAAGTGTGATTCAACGTACACTTCTGGCACGGTTCTTCATCAATAAGACAAGAAATTTTAAATACCATTCATACTGAAGTAATTAAAAAAAATAGAAATACTATAATTGCGCAAGAAAACCAGAATTACACTCTAATACAAGAACACAAGCCAGATGCTTTGTTGACTGAACCTGTAATGACGCATTATTTACGACATTAAAATAATGAAATGAAAAAAAACAGCGAATTTTGTTACCTTCATATATATTGACGAAAAGCACTCTGATCATTACAATATCTCCATTAGAACAACATCTGCTGTCTATCCCATCAAACAACTGCATAAAACGTGGAACAAGCACTCTCCACCACGACTTCTCGACAAGAACTCTCCACTACCACATCTCAACCAACACTCCTACTACGAGTCCTCGACAAGCACTGCCAGTGGAGGCGGCTGAATAATACTCTTTGGCGCAATCTCTGGCGCTGTGGCTCAGTGTAGCCACCTTTCAGTTGTTGTTGTGGTCTTCAGTCCTGAGACTGGTTTGGTGCAGCTCTCCATGCTACTCTATCCTGCGCAAGCTTCTTCATCTCCCAGTACCTACTGCAACCTACATCCATCTGAATCTGCTTAGTCTATTCATCTCTTGATCTCCCTCTACGATTTTTACCCTCCACGCTGCCCTCCAGTGCTAAATTTTTGATCCCTTGATGCCTCAGAACATGGCCTACCAACCGGTCCCTTCTTCTTGTCAAGTTGTGCCACAAACTCCTCTTCTCCCCAATTCTATTCAATACCTCCTCATTAGTTATGTGATCTACCCATCTAATCATCAGCATTCTTCTGTAGCACCACATTTCGAAAGCTTCTATTCTCTTCTTGTCCAAACTATTTATCGTCCATGTTTCACTTCCATACATGGCTACACTCCATATAAATACTTTCAGAAACGACTTCCTGACACTTAAATCTATACTCGATGTTAACAAATTTCTCGTCTTCAGAAACTCTTTCCTTGCCATTGCCAGTCTACATTTTATGTCCTCTCTACTTCGACCATCATCAATTATTTTGCTCCCCAAATAGCAAAATCCCTTTACTACTTTAAGTGTCTCATTTCCTAATCTAATTCCCTCAGCATCACCCGACTTAATTCGACTACATTCCATTATCCTCGTTTTGCTTTTATTGATGTTCATCTTATATCCTCCTTTTAAGACACTGTCCATTCTGTTCAACTGCTCTTCCAAGTCCTTTGCTGTCTCTAACAGAATTACAATGTCATCGGCGAACCTCAACGTTTTTATTTCTTCTCCATGGACTTTAATACCTACTCCGAATTTTTCTTCTGTTTCCTTTACTGCTTGCTCAATACACAGATTGAATAACATCGGGGACGGGCTACAACCCTGTCTCACTCCTTTCCCAATCGCTGCTTCCCTTTCATGTCCTTCGACTCTTATGACTGCCATCTGGTATCTGTACAAATTGTAAATAGCCTTTCGCTCCCTGTATTTTACCCCTGCTGCCTTTAGTATTTGAAATAGAGTATTCCAGTCAACATTGTCAAAAGCTTTCTCTAAGTCCACAAATGCTAGATATGTAGGTTTGCCTTTCCTTAATCTACACTCCTGGAAATGGAAAAAAGAACACATTGACACCGGTGTGTCAGACCCACCATACTTGCTCCGGACACTGCGAGAGGGCTGTACAAGCAATGATCACACGCACGGCACAGCGGACACACCAGGAACCGCGGTGTTGGCCGTCGAATGGCGCTAGCTGCGCAGCATTTGTGCACCGCCGCCGTCAGTGTCAGCCAGTTTGCCGTGGCATACGGAGCTCCATCGCAGTCTTTAACACTGGTAGCATGCCGTGGACGTGAACCTTATGTGCAGTTGACGGACTTTGAGCGAGGGCGTATAGTGGGCATGCGGGAGGCCGGGTGGACGTACCGCCGAATTGCTCAACACGTGGGGCGTGAGGTCTCCACAGTACATCGATGTTGTCGCCAGTGGTCGGCGGAAGGTGCACGTGCCCGTCGACCTGGGACCGGACCGCAGCCACGCACGGATGCACGCCAAGATCGTAGGATCCTACGCAGTGCCGTAGGGGACCGCACCGCCACTTCCCAGCAAATTAGGGACACTGTTGCTCCTGGGGTATCGGCGAGGACCATTCGCAACCGTCTCCATGAAGCTGGGCTACGGTCCCGCACACCGTTAGGCCGTCTTCCGCTCACGCCCCAACATCGTGCATCTCGCCTCCAGTGGTGTCGCGACAGGCGTGAATGGAGGGACGAATGGAGACGTGTCGTCTTCAGCGATGAGAGTCGCTTCTGCCTTGGTGCCAATGATGGTCGTATGCGTGTTTGGCGCCGTGCAGGTGAGCGCCACAATCAGGACTGCATACGACCGAGGCACACAGGGCCAACACCCGGCATCATGGTGTGGGGAGCGATCTCCTACACTGGCCGTACACCACTGGTGATCGTCGAGGGGACACTGAATAGTACACGGTACATCCAAACCGTCATCGAACCCATCGTTCTACCATTCCTAGACCGGCAAGGGAACTTGCTGTTCCAACAGGACAATGCACGTGCGCATGTATCCCGTGCTACCCAACGTGCTCTAGAAGGTGTAAGTCAACTACCCTGGCCAGCAAGATCTCCGGATCTGTCCCCCATTGAGCATGTTCGGGACTGGATGAAGCGTCGTCTCACGCGGTCTGCACGTCCAGCACGAACGCTGGTCCAACTGAGGCGCCAGGTGGAAATGGCATGGCAAGCCGTTCCACAGGACTACATCCAGCATCTCTACGATCGTCTCCATGGGAGAATAGCAGGCTGCATTGCTGCGAAAGGTGGATATACACTGTACTAGTGCCGTCATTGTGCGTGCTCTGTTGCCTGTGTCTATGTGCCTGTGGTTCTGTCAGTGTGATCATGTGATGTATCTGACCCCAGGAATGTGTCAATAAAGTTTCCCCTTCCTGGGACAATGAATTCACGGTGTTCTTATTTCAATTTCCAGGAGTGTATTTTCTAAGATAAGTCGTAGGGTCAGTATTGACTCACGTGTTCCAACGTTTCTGCGGAATCCAAACTGATCTTCGCCGAGGTCGGCTTGTACCAGTTTTTCCATTCGTCTGAAACTTTGTACAACCTCTGGTTTAGTCAGTTTATCCAGGTCCCATCTCCTTAAATTCCCACCCTTTTGCAGTTTCTTCAATTTTAATCTACAGTTAATAATAAATAGATTGTGGTCAGAGTCCACATCTGCCCCTGGAAATGTCTTACAATTTAAAACCTGGTTCCTAAATCTCTGTCTTACCATTATACAATCTATCTGATACGTTCTAGTATCTCCAGGATTCTTCCATGTATACAACCTTCTTTTATGGTTCTTGAACCAAGTGTTAGCTATGATTAAGTTATGCTCTGTGCCAAATTCTACCAGACGGCTTCCTCTTTCATTTCTCTCCCCCAATCCATATTCACCCACTATGTTTCCTTCTCTCCCTTTTCCTACTCTCGAATTCCAGTCACCCATGACTATTAAATTTTCGTCTCCCTTCAGTACCTGAATAATTTCTTTTATCCCATCATACATTTCATACATCATCTGCAGAGCTAGTTGTCATATAAACTTGTACTACTGTAGTAGGCATGGGGGTGTCTATCTTGGCCACAATAATGCGTTCACTATGCTGTTGGTAGTAGCTTAGCCGCACTCCTATTTTTTTTATTCATTATTGAACCTACTCCTGCATTACCCCTATTTGATTTTGTATTTATAACCCTGAATTCACCTGACCAAAAGTCTTGTTCCTCCTGCCACCGAACTTTACTAATTCCCACTATATCTAACTTTAACCTATCCATCTCCCTTTTTAAATTTTCTAACCTACCTGCCCGATTAAGGGATCTGACATTCCACGCTCCGATCCGTAGAACGCCAGTTTTCTTTTTACTGATAACTACGTCCTCTTGAGTAGTCCCCGCCCGGAGATCCGAATGGGGGACTATTTTACCCAAGAGGACGCCATCATCATTTAACCATACAGTAAAGCTGCATGCCCTCGGGAAAAATTACGGCTGTAGTTTCCCCTTGCTTTCAGCCGTTCGCAGTACCAGCACAGCAAGGCCGTTTTGATTAGTGTTACAAGGCCAGATCAGTCAATCATTCAGACTGTTGCCCCTGCAACTACTGAAAAGGTTGCTACACCTCTTCAGGAACCACACGTTTGTCTGGCCTCTCAACAGATACCCCTCCGTTGTGGTTACACCTACGGTACGGCCATCTGTATCGCTGAGGCACGCAAGCCTCCCCACCAACGGCAAGGTCCATGGTTCATGGGGGTGGGCGTTATCTCATGCCCCAGCAATAATTTCCTTCTACACTTTTCTCCGTGTTTTGCTTACTGCATTTATGTGTTTTTTATAGTTTTTAAACGTAGGATTACAAACGTTTTAATTATTTTCTTTTTGGGTTTGTCGATATCTGGTGTTCCATTTGTAATGAAACTAGGCCTCAGGACATCTTGTTTTAGATGTAAAATTTTTGGTAAAGTTACGTTTTTTTGTAAAGACACTGGGTATCTTCATTTAAGCAGAACATTTTTATTAGTGGTAACTTTGTGATCCTTGATAAAATTTTATTACTTGGAATATATGTCTGCTACGACACTCTTTATTTACATATCACATGTTGCTGCTTTCGTGAATTTTAACATATTATCCATCACGAACCAATATCAAACCGTTATAACGTTTTACTTTGAGTATTACCATACTAATTGTTCTCTACTCAATGCATTCATATTACGCTGTACAATGTGTTCAGCATTCGGCAAGCTGAATAAGTGGCAGTATATCTGCTTGTAATAAAATCAATTTAACTTTTTTGTGAGCGAAAATTGAATTTAATCTCTGAAAATTGTCAAGAAGTTGCAGGTTAGAATTGGCGGCATAAGAAATATTTGTTAAGCACTGAGATGAATATAAAGGACGAAAGTTATAAATTAAATAATTATGAACACCGTTTTATATATTTCAACTAAGTATTTCATTTAGAGGTACAATACAATAGCATTCTTTTTCATAGTTATCAGTCAACACGAAGAAAGGAGCGAAAATGGGTGTCGAAAACGGTTGTTGACCATTTTTATTATTTCTTCATACGAGCGAGAAGAATAGAAAAAACAACACAGACTTTCAAGCTCCCACGCGCCTAGTGCCTATGAATTTGTACGTTAACAACAGTGGAGATAAACATGTCGCAAAATACACAATGTCAATATGATACATTACAGCTGATTGCGAACTATATATATATATATATATATATATATATATATATATATATATATATATATATATATATATATATACAGGGTTCGCCATTTATATTGACCACTCCAAATAACGTTTTGTCAAAAAGCAATTGTTTAGCGACCAGGGAGACAATAATTAGCATGATTACTTTCTTGTAAATTGGTTCGTTAGAAAAATACACTGGTGTGCAGAACGTAAGGACGAAAGTAACTTCTGCATGGTGAGAAGCTGCCAAGTTGGAAAACTCGATGGACCATATCGAGGAAGAAATGCTACAGTATTGTACAGAAGGTAACTGAAAGATATTTGTAATGAAATGGACAGAAGCGATGCTGAGACGCCCTGCTAAACCCACAGGAGAGGACAGGTAGTTTAAGTCGTGGAAAGGGGCCAAAATAACCGGCTGTCAGTTACACTCGAACAAACAACCTTTTGTTTGATCAAACATTACAACAGCTAAAAAAATTAAAAAAAACATAGCTTTAGTTTTGGAACTTAGTTAGCAGCTGAATGCGCCGTACAATCTCATGCCTTAAGGGCAAGACTACTTTAATTTTAAAATCGGTTGAAGCCAATAACTTAAAGCTCAACCAAAATCAGAAATTTAAAATTCAATGCCTTATCTGAAAATAGTTCCTTATTAGACTGAAGGCCCAAAGAATCTGACGCTTTAAGGGCAAACAGCTTAAATTCAAAATCGGCTGAAGGCCTAACACTTATGACTTAAAAACATCAATTTTAAAAATGCCAAAGGCTTTACGTAAAAGAGCTCTTAAATTAGGCTGAAGGCCCAAAGCATCTGACACCTTAAGGGCCAAACAACCTTAATCTAAAAATCGGCTAGAAGCCATACAAGTACAAACAACAAGAAGAAATAAGAAAAGGCAGTACACCCGAGGGCACGCAGAAGTTCCAGGGATTGGCCTGGAACTGAAACACAAACTCTAGCTTAGGTGAGAGAGGCAGTCGTCCCAACCATTGTCGATCCGATGACAACCCAACCGACAGACAGTCAACGGACTCACCAACAAAATAACCTCCGCTTCATCTGACCAGCACACAGCCGGGAGTTCAATAGAGTAACGTAGAAGGTATAGGTGCCCACAACCACCAAACTACACACCGTGCTGGGCAGCGGCAACACGACGAGGAAAATACACTGCCTGTATTTACGTCAACGGCTGGGGCAGGTAACCGGAATGTTAACGGCCACAAGGCAGAAGATTCCGCTGGTGCACATCAATTCAAATAACCAAGTACAGTTAAACTCCACTGGAGGGTGGCTAAAATTTGCCAACTTGAAAACACACGTTGTTGCTCGCGGGAATATCCCAACAGCCAACAACGAACTCCTAACGACACAATGTGAACAGTCGTGACTTGCTGGTAGGTTAAGTCGAAACTCAACTTTCATGTCCAGGATCGGTGAGCCACGAACCTCATAGAGATTTCCTCGCTGCTCCACGTCAACCAACCAACTGCCCACACACAGCCCAGCTGGAAAATATAAGCGGCAGGCCAAAGATAGTCCAAGGTGCGAATATCGATACACACCGCTCCTGCCACCCGCGGAAAGAGAGGATAACAGCATAATCGTGATAACCGTGGGAGACTAAACACAGAATAGCAACCAAGGTTTAATCCAACGGAAAGCATGAGCCAGCCACGGCTCAGATACGTTTATTAAATGAAAATGATTGCACTGAAGCCACAACGATTTATGATTGTCCCTGAACGTTACCAAAGGCGTTAGGTGGTCTCTAATGTGGCGTGTAATAATCACGGGTAGTAATGAATGCTCTGCAACATGCTCTCATGCTGACCATAAGATTCATAAGGAGTTCTTGTGGTAGAGCATTCCATTCCTCCACCAGTGTGGTTGTTCAAACGTGTGTGAAATCTTATGGGACTTAACTGCTAAGGTCATCAGTCCTTAAGCTTACACACTACTTAACCTAAATTATCCTAAGGACAAACACACACACCCATGCCCGAAGGAGGATTCGAACCTCCGCTGGGACCAGCCGCACAGTCCATGACTGCAGCGCCTTAGACCAGTGTGGTTGACAACTGCTTGATGGTTGTTGGTGCATGTGGTCGTACTGCAGTCCGTCTCCCCAACGCATCACACTCGTATCCTGGGGACTTAGTTGACGGAACGACCAGGCCAATCCAGTCACTCGTTCTAAGAGCTCCTCTATCTGTGAAATTAGATGCGCTCGCGCACTGTCATCCATAAAAATTAAGTCAGCCCCAATTTACCCTTAAAAGACACACTCAGGGAAGAAATACAGTGTGAAAATATCGTCGACCGGTGAGTGTATCGTGTTCGAAGATTCAGAGCCGAGTACACTCACGCACCATTATGCGACACCACACCGTAACACCTATACCACCAAAACGTTGATGTTCTTTAATGTTCATGGAAACGTTAGGCACCCAAGAACATTATGAGGGGCGTTTGAAAAGTCCGTGCAAAGTCTGAGAGATGGCACCACCGGCGCGTATCGAGGTCATGTTAGTAGCATCTTTGGAAAGAACACACGCCAAGTTTCAGCCATATTGGTTTATTTCTTTGTGTTTGGCATTCGTGTGGATCAAGGAAGTTGAATGATTGTCAAATAATGGAAGAAAAAGAATTTCGTGTGGTGATTAAACATTATGAAAGGAAAAAAGCCTCAAGAGACTAAAGAGAAACTTGATAAAAATTACGGTGACTCTGCAGCTTCGATTAGAACAGTTTGTATGTGGTTTCAAAATTTGCGGAGTGGCCTTACGGGAACTAGGGATGCTGAACTTTCTGGACGCCCTGTGGAGGTTATGACTCCAGAAATCATTGATAAAATCCACGATATGGTGATTTATGACAGAAGAGTTAAGGTGCGTGAGATTGTTAGTGCTGTGGGCATCTCGAATGAACGGGTAAATAATATTTTGCATAAACATTTCGACATGAGAAAGCTATCTGCAAAGATGGGTTAAGTGACTGCTCACGCTCGATCAAAAACAGAATCGTGTGAAGTGTTGCATGGACGGTTTGCAGTTTTTTCAGGAGGATTCCGCGGGACTTTAAGCATCGTTTCGTCACTGTGGATGAAACATGGATACATTACTATGCTCCTGAGACGAAACAGCAATCTAAACAATGGGTTACCAAGGGAGAATCTGCACCAAAAAAGGCGAAGACCATTCCTTCGGCCGGAAAGGTTATGGTGCCTGTCTTTTGGGATTCGCAAGGGATAATCCTCACCGACTATGTGGAAACGGGTAAAACTACAGGGTGATTCAAAAAGAATACCACAACTTTAGGAATTTAAAACTCTGCAACGACAAAAGACAGAGCTAAGCACTATCTGTCGGCGAATTAAGGGAGCTATAAAGTTTCATTTAGTTGTACATTTGTTCGCTTGAGGCGCTGTTGACTAGGCGTCAGCGTCAGTTGATGCTAAGATGGCGACTGCTCAACAGAAAGCTTTTTGTGTTATTGAGTACGGCAGAAGTGAATCGACGACAGTTGTTCAGCGTGCATTTCGAACGAAGTATGGTGTTAAACCTCCTGATAGGTGGTGTATTAAACGTTGGTATAAACAGTTTACAGAGAATGGGTGTTTGTGCAAAGTGAAAAGTTCTGGACGGCCGAGAACGAGTGATGAAAATGTAGCACGCATCCAGCAAACATTTGTTCGCAGCCCAGGAAAATCGACTCGCAGAGCTAGCAGAGAGCTGCAAATTCCACAATCAACTGTATGGAGAGTCCTACGAAAAAGGATGGAGCGCCACCACATTGGCACTTATCTGTCCGTAACTACCTGAACGTCAACTACCCGAGGCGATGGATCGGCCGCCAGGCAGCCCGTGACATCACTGGCCTCCAAGAAGCCCTGATCTTACCCCCTGCGATTTTTTCTTATTGGGGTATGTTAAGGATATGGTGTTTCGGCCACCTCTCCCAGCCACCATTGATGGTTTGAAACGAGAAATAACAGCAGCTATCCAAACTGTTACGCCTGATATGCTACAGAGAGTGTGGAACGAGTTGGAGTATCGGGTTGATATTGCTCGTGTGTCTGGAGGGGGCCGTATTGAACATCTCTGAACTTGTTTTTGAGTGAAAAAAACCTTTTTAAATACTCTTTGTAATGATGTATAACAGAAGGTTATATTATGTTTCTTTCATTAAATACACATTTTTAAAGTTGTGGTATTCTTTTTGAATCGCCCTGTATTATAGGTGCATATTATTAATCGTTGTTGGACCGTTTCAAAACCGAGCTGCAAGAAAAACGCCGGTGATTGGACCGCAAAAAAACCATTTTCCGTCACGACAATGCACCAGCACACACCTCTGCAGTTGTGGTCGCAAAACTAATGGAAATAGAATTCCAACTCGTTTCACATCCCCCCTATTCTCCAGACTTGGCTCCCTCGGACTACTATTTGTTCCACAATTTGAAGAAATGGCTAATGGGACAAAGATTTCATTCAAACGAGGAGGTGATTGCAGCAACTAATAGCTATTTTGCAGACTTGGACAATTCCTATTATTCGGAAGGGATCAAGAAATTAGAATAGCGTTGGATGAAGTGTATAAGTCTAAAAGGACACTGTGTCGAAAAATAAAAAAGGATTACCCCAAACACGTAAGTAGTTTTTATTTTTGCACGGACTTTTCAAACGCCCCTCGTACTGGACATGGTCGTTATGATGTGGTCAGGCATAATGTTATATGGCGCGTAGTGAACTCGGAATCCCGTAACACGGTACACAACACTATCGTTACACTGCACCCATTGCCCATGCGAGTAGTGTCAGGAGGCATTCTGCCCTGACCTCATTTTTGCGGGGATACAATGCGTGATCGCATCGAACTGCGGAACTGGAGCAGTTCCTGGATCGAGAGGATATCCTGTGAATCGACTGGCCTGCCTGTTCCCTGGAGTTCAGTCCCATCGACCACGTGTGGGTTGTCTGGGAAGATGTCTGCCAACACGTCGATATGCACCATCGACCATCCAGCAGTTACCAGTATGGTCGCCTCAGCTCATTCAGCTACTTTCTTTTCTATACTACAGCAGTTCTTTCGATGTATAGTGCAAGTTTCATCGACCTGTGTTACTTGGCAGTGAGACATCGTGTAAAAGTTACTTTCGTCCTCAAGTTTTGCATATTTGCGTTAATGAATAGCGTAAGACTTCTTTAAATAGTACCTTACATTTCTTATTCGATAATCCACATCCTTTCCTCAAGGCCTATTCAAAAACGTATCACAGTGCCCTTCATGTAAACATGACGTTATAAAAAACTGCGCAGGTATGTTGGGTAACGTAACTCGTCCAGTTGCTGAAGTTGATATTAAACACATGGAAGCACAATGAAGAAGCGTATTTCTTAGAGTGGTCAGGATATACGGGATATGCTGTATTCCCAGCAAATTTATAGGCCGTTAGAACCGCAAGGTAATAATAAGTGTTACCATTTCTGTACGCTTCACTGAAATATTTCGTACTTAAAAATTTCTATTATTCGAAAATTTATTTATCATTCTGTTTTCTCACAATTTTCTGAACCATATGTTTTAACCATTTGATATAAATTAACGTTATCACTATTCTTTTAGTACGTTTTGAAATCTTAAGAGAAATTATTGACTGTAAAACAAAAAAATATGAATTACTGAATTTAATTGTTTCCACGTAAAACAACTGACGCATGCTTAACGACAGCCAAACTAGCAACATTTATGTGAAAATTACTTCCGTATTAAAATTACCTGAAAAAGAATACCTAACATTATGGAAAGAGCTTTCCATTTTGGAAAGAGCTTTGTTGCTGTAAAAAAATTATCTTTAAAATTAATGCTTTAACCCTCACTAAAATGTTCAAGAATGCCTGCATTTAGTTTCACGACATGAGCATATACGATGTAATAGTGGTCTCTAAACAGTGTGAGAAAAGGTTATATGTCCTGCACTCAATTTAATTACGATTTCTGTGGAGTTGCCATATTTGACAGAAGTTTAATTTTGTACTAAAATGGGATTTTCAACCAATCAACACTGAAAGAACAGAAAATGTTTAAGTAGCTTATCTACCATAGACATTGAAACCCACCTTCGTAGATCACCTCATGAAATATAGACACTGCACTGTATTGAAAAAAAGTCTCGAAATTCTTCACGGATTGAAGAAGGGATAGTTTATGGGCATGTATGCAGAAATACAATTGTATGCTTTCCTGGAAAAGCCCAGGAAATAGACATTCAACATTCAATGCACACCAGTTTTCTGTATGCATGCCACCCTGTTTTGTTAACTTCGTTCAAGAGCACTCCGCAATTTCATATCTCCTATCAGGTATTAATAAACCTGCCCTTATCTTGTGCAGTCCATGTTGCATCTGTGACACGCCAACGGCCCTTACAGTTCCCTGTGTTAAAACCTTTATCTGCTCATGCTAGAGGACGTAACTTTATGCATGTACTGGACGCACCGTAGGAATTTTGGTACCTAAATAACCGGTACTATTCGCTATTTTTTGGTATCGGTTATAGCAGGTTTTCTTATGTTTTACTAATAACCGGGAAAAAGAACCGAAGTATTAATTAGTAGTCATAGCAGCAGAGCTAAAATTTTTCGTTTTTTAAAACAAAAACCTTTTATAAGGAACGGGTAATTTTTATTGGTAAAATTTTCATTTCTTTGAAACATTGTGTTATTATAGAAAATGGGAAAAACAATCAGTGCTATTTTAATAACAATGCTGATAGAAACGAGCAACAAACAAATGGTATAAGAACTGGTACAGCTTGCTGAGACAAGGTATCTGTTTCCATGTGGCGTGGCTTATTAGATGATAAGCATGTACATCCAATGTGAAAGACTTCTCCCATCGGCATCAGTTGTATTACAGAATGGCAATATCTTTAATCTGGAAGTATTTACATCAATGATGCACAACGTTCCATTTGCTTTAAAACAGGGCTTCACAACATACGTGCTCGCGGAGCAAGCTGTGAGCAGCAAGGCGCGAGCACGGAGCAGCGCGAGCACGCTACCCCCACTACCGGACCAGAGCGGAGAGTGGGGAGAGTCACGTGGGGCACACAACAGCTGCCGCCAGTCAATGTAAGCCGCGGCCACCTGCAGGGATATCACTCACGAATTATTACTGCGACAACTGAAACAAATAAAGGAGAATATACACGTGACACATAATTTTATTAGCTTAGTGTATGCCTATACATTCGTATTAATTTGTGAACTGTTACACAATAATAGGTGTCACTGAAGTGTGGGATTCTCGGTTATCTTGTACTTTTTGCCCTTTACAATTGCGTCTATGTTCGAAGTAATTGTTCTTGTGCATTGTAGGCGCAGCGTGCAGTTTAAATTTCGATCAGACAATGCGTTTCTCAGGCGTGTCTTGTTACATTTCATTGCAGAGAACAGTTGTTCACGAACATACGTGGAACCGAACATTGATATTATTGTAGCCGCCAGTTTGTGCAAACAAGGAAATCTATCCTGAGGGAAGTGTCTGTAGAATTCCAAAATGTTGTTCTTGTTCTGAAATTTGTCTCTGTATTCTCTGTCACACTGCAGGTCAATAATTTCTAGTTGCAGCTCAGGACGAATCCCTTCAATATTCGCTGAATATGGAGAGGAGAACAGATCAAAATCACTGTCTAGTGCTGTCAGATCTTGAAAGCGTTGATCAAATTCTTCCTTAAGGGCAACTAAACTATGTGAATAACGTTCACAGTCTTTGTGAACATCTTGCATGGATGATAATTTGGGAAAATGAGCTAGATTTCCTGTTTCCAGCTGACTCACTCGAAGTGTCAATTTCATTTTAAAAGCTCGCATTCGATCTATGAAATGAGTAATTAGCAGATCTTTAACGTGTAGTGAAGTGTTCAATGCATTCAGATGGCTAGTTAAATCTGCTAAGAACGCGAGATCACATTTCCATGAAGGCTCTTTCAATTCAGGAACACACATGTTATTTATTTCCATGAACATATTTATCTCATCTAATAAGCAAAAAAATCGATTTAATAATTCGCCACGACTAAGCCAGCGGACCTCGCTGTAATAAGGCAGGCTACCATACTGGCTTTCTACATCCTCAAGAAAGCTTTTAAATTGCCTGTGTTGTAGCCTATGCTTCCTTATATAATTGGTTGTACGAACAACAACACTCATCACATTTTTTAGAGTGATACTCTTTGCACGTAAGTTTTCCTGGTGGATCACACAGTGAACGCCCCTTATTTCATTCGGCACGGTCAGTTTTTGCATTTTCTCCTTCAACAGCGCGTTCCCTGTCATTGCTGGTGAACCGTCTGTAGACACTGAAACTAAAGAATTCCACGACGATTCTATATTTTCAACACTTTCTTCAACACTACTTAAAATATCACCTCTGGTTGTAGTGTTCTTCATGGCTACTACATCGAGGAGCTCCTCCCTTACCTCTAATAAATATGGTAAGCTGCGCTGTTCCAGTGATATCAACACTTTCGTCCAGAGCTAGAGAATACGCCATAAAATCTTTACAGATATTTGCAAGCTGGCTCTGGACGTCGTCTGCCACGTCCTGTATGCGACGCATAATGGTCATGTTAGATAATGGCACAATCCGAAACTGTTCAACTTGAGATGGACACAAATGTTCCGCTGCAACTACCAAACATTCTTTTATTAAATCGCCATCAGTGAAGGGGCGCAGGGATTCTGCTAAAAGCAAAGCAATTTTGTAACTCACTCTGAGAGCTGCCTCAGTTGATTTTTCTTCGTCGTCCAGATCTTCTTCGGATAGCTTGCTTTTAAGTTTAATAACTTCCTGTGCACGATCTGGTCCATCACATTTTCCACTTCCGTAGTCTTTCGCGTGGTACAACATATAACATCGCTGCAAATTAAATTTCCTAAAAGAATTCAGCGTTTTGTGACATACTAAACATTTTGCAACACCATCTTTTTCTGTAAACAGATACAATTCCTCCCAATGGGGGTTGAACTGCGAAAGCATGTTTGGGGTTACACAACGGCGACTTGACATGGTTCTTAACCAGCGAAGTGACTGTTAGAGCTGATCGTAGTACTTTTTACGTTACACAGTCGGCGCGAATTCAATAGGCACGCAGCGGCCCTATTCAAACGTGCGCGCGCATTTCCCCTCCCACCCCTTCTTCCCTACTCCGCGACCTTGCACCTGCTCGCGAGCACGTGCCTGAGCTACGGTCGCAGGTTCGAATCCTGCCTCGGGCATGGATGTGTGTGATGTCCTTAGGTTAGTTATGTTTAAGTAGTTCTAAGTTCTAGGGGACTGATGACCTCAGAAGTTAAGTCCCATAGTGCTCAGGGTCATTTGAACCATTTGATCCCCAATTACAACATGATTTTTGAGTAGAGTTTCAAAAAAATTATAATCGGTAGGATACTACTGGTGATTTTTTGTGGTAGTCAACCACGTATCACGTTTCCAGAAAAGCAGAGGTGGTTGGAAAAAGTTTTTTTTTAATTTGCCTATTTGCTATTTTGATTGTATGTACCTTGAAACTGAGGGAGTCAAAATTGTTAAATCTTTGTTTGATTGCTTCGTATATGACAGAAAATAATGGGAATAAAAACCGAAAATCTCTTATTTCAGAAACCGGTGATTTTGAGCGGTTTTTTCAGTCCTGTTAAACTGGCGTTGAAAAAAAGCAAATATAACCTAAAACCGGTAGTTTCCGCGATAACCGCCATCCTTAACATACCGTCAACAGCAACTATTTTATAATTTCATTGAATCTAAACAACCATCTTTTTTAGCTTTTCATTCGTAAAGTACTTAATTTAAAACTTCAAACATGTCAAGATATAATTCCTTTTAATGGTAGAGTATGACAATAACATTAATTTACTAAAATGTTCAGTTTTTATGATCATGGCTCTTTCTAAGATAAGATTAACACATCACCTTCATACCCACTTTCTAAATCAGTTTATTTCGTTTCACCACAGCACAATATAAGTTATGTTGTTCTACTTTCTTTTTTCTGTATTTATACTGTAGGGGATAATGTTGTACCTTGGAATACTTTTCAGACTTCCACCTCTGGCTAACATTGCAAGCAAAACAGGTTCCAACGTACGACGTGGTCACGTGTCTAGGAAAAAGTATTCCATTGGAATTTAAAAGCGTTTCAGTCGAGAATATCTTGTAAACACTCCATTTAACAACCTGTCCTATTATTTTCTGCTACACACCAGTAATAATCAGTGACTGATATCAAATAAAGACGAAGTTTTGTCAAAAACTAGATACAAGTTAAATACATCTTGTAATTAAAGTTATTGGAAACTAACAGAAATTTCCATTTTCAAGAGAAGTAAAACTGTTTAGACAGTAATGAAACCTAGTTAATTTGCAAATGTCACATGTTACATGGTGAAAGACCTTCTTCTGTTCCAAGGTACGGAATGGTCGATTTATGGCTTAATGGTCCATACTTCACATAACTAGTTCTAAAAATAAATAGAACTTAAGTTGCAATATCAAACCTGTACTTGATGAAGTAACAATATATTCCAAATAGTTTTAATGTTTTATGCACCAGTTAAATGTGTAGTTCTCGAAGTAGTAGGTTAGTGCTTAAGTTCGTAGCCTTTTTCGACAAGTTTAATAAGCACAACAGATATACATTACAGAGACTTTAGTCATGAATAATATATTCCCCTTCACTATTTACAACATTGTGCCGACGCCGGGGTAGCTTCTAGATTCCGAGACTATAGAAATCACGTGGTTTTCAGAGAACTCGTTGGCCCATGTTCGGAGCGCATTTTCTTCCGGAAAGCAAGTTCCTTGATGGTTGTTGAGCTACGTTTGAATTGAGGGATTTGTCGCGGGGATTCGTGCCCATCACAATTCCCGGAGAAAAGTTTCTCGGCACATGTATCTCGCGACTTGGTTCAAGGACAAGTGCCCGGCACAAGTAGCATACGTGATCGTTCTTACTGGCGACATGTAGCCAGTCAGTTTCACGGAGCATGGCATCCGACGTTGAATCTCTATTTCATTGCGCTAGCGCTGTGAATATTTCAGTGAATACGGAGAATAAGCGGAGAAAGGAACGTAGTTGGTGGGCGCGTAACTTTCTCAATAAACGGGGTAGTCATGGAGCTTACACTTCTGTGACGCGTGACCTTAAACTTCAATACAGACAGAGCTTCAAAAATTTTGTTCGTGTGTCTACGATGGACTTTGAAGTATTACTAAATACGACGGCACAGTACTACACACTGAAGGATACACATTTTCTGAACAACTTGCCGTTACATTACGATGTTAAGCTACGGAGATTCATACAACTCCTTAATGTACATGCATAGGATTTCCAAATCCAAAATCAGTGAAATAATACCAAAAGTGTGTCAGGCTATTATAAAGAGAAATTGAGGTAAGAACTTATTTTTATTGATTACTTAGATCAAAATACCACTGCAGTTAACAGGAACCGCTACGGCCGCAGGTTCGAATCCTGCCTCGGGCATCGATATGTGTGATGACCT